>NW_009943143.1:16536-35421 GCF_000696875.1 Nestor notabilis | reverse complement strand
TTGCCGGCTGGGTTTGAACCACGACAGTTGTAAACACCTGATTTGTGTTCTTTCCTCCCTCTGGAAGCAGCTCACTCTGATCATTACTAAGAACTGACAGGGTTTTTATGTATGTTAACTCGAATGAGTTTCCTATATCATTGGGAAGAGAAAGCATAAATTTTCTATCTACTATTTCCTATAAATATGTTTATAAATTAATATGGATTGTGATAGATACAAAATAATATAACAAAAGAACCTGGCAGGGAAACTAAAAATACTGTCTAAATGCTAAACAGTGATAGAGATTTCTTGCTTTAATGTTGTACTTTGATCCTACAATTTAGTTAGCATTTTTTTAACAAATTTCCTGCATCAATTAGTGAAATGGCATAAAAGAATCTTCCTAGGTATTTTGCAGATTACAATCCAGAACACAAATCCGTTGCTCAGGAAAATATAATGCAATATCTTGGGCTTATGTACCTTTTAGCCTGAGGTTATTTCTACCAGTCATCTCATTATATGTACATAAGGTAGAAGGTGCAGGTAAGGTTACTTTGACCGCAAGAACACACACAAAGTACAGCTAGGGTTTCATATGTTAAATAGGATCATGAATCCATTAAATTTTCCTCCAAGAAAGAAATTAAATAAGTACGTATTTTTTTTTTAAACCAGACTCACTCTAAGATAATTTTGTCTTACCTGGAACTGAATAAGGAAATGCAGTAAATACTTTGCACTGAGTTAGAAGGTGAGTTGATAAAAAGTAATTGGCTACATGCATGACTTCAGTATTTCTTGGTCGTAGGATATACAGTGAATTCTGTGCTCCAGAAGCTGAACTTTTGTTTTCTCCTAGCCCATTTGGTTCTAGAATAAATGCTTCTAGGCTGGATAGCTATGTATTTTTCAGAAATTCTTTAATATATTTTAAAGCATCTTATGGATAGTTATGGACTTGAGCTCTATTTGGAGGCACGATGCTATGTTAATGTCACTTTAGCGCAGTAGTGTGCTAATGTGACTGCTGTTTGTAGATTAGAACTTGCTTTTGTCTGGTCAGCTTGGATGACAGGTGGTAAAGTACCATTCATGTCCTTACTCAAAACACGGTTGCAGAAATTTATTCAGTGAAAAATCAGTAGTTTAGGGATAAGGGTGATTAGAAGATAGGGCTTCCTTTCAAGAAAAACTTCAGTGTTCTAATATATATTTTCATTAGAACAAAAATGAGCCTCTGACAGACTTCTTAGACATAAGGTACACAGGACAATTAAGAATACTGCGTGGGCAATAGGGACACTGCTGATTCAGCTTTGTGCTTGAGTTGATTCAGAACAGGACCTTGAATCTGGATCACAGGGATAAAGATGTACTAAGCTATAACTAAGAAATTTTATTTCCAGCTATGTGACTTTCCCAACTGACAGAAGACTTTAGGTAACCAGATCTAGTAAGTCCAAGAACAGAAAGGTTTTTAAGTTACCACTTTAGCCTCAACAGCAACTTGTTTCCTTGGCTTGTTTAAAATTGAGAACAATGTGTTTTTCTCCATCAGTCCTTAGGTCGCAGGAAAACAGGTCTGACCTGCATTTATCCCAGTAATATTGAAATGGTCTGTTTTTTGCTGAAGTTATTGTCACACAGAACAATAACATGACTGTTCTTTTGCGGCAGCTTACTCCTTTTGTCAAGGTCATGGAAGACGAAGTCTTTTTAATCTACCTTCACACCTGGGTTTAATGCTTTGAGGTCTGTCTTGGAATTATAGTAAATAACCCTAATGCTGGTTTGTTCTTCAGCATATTCACATTGTGTTCCAAATAGTCTTGCCCAAACATGTTTTTGAGGAAGCCACTGAAGACTTCCCTGCAGGTAATGCAGAGATATATGTTACACAGATTGATGGGCTGTTACCACCTGGAGGACTTACTTATTTGAGTTTTTGTGTTTGTATTTCAGCCTGTTGCAAATACTATTATTTCTATATTTCTGTAAATTGTATTGGAGCATATATCTTCCATGCCCAACTGCCCACAAATCAAAATCGATGGGAAACCTAGGTTACAAATAGTGCTAGTTTAAAAAGATGCTACAATGAAGAGGTAGAACAATTCTGTTTTATTGAAGTAAATGCTAGACAATACTTGCTGGATGAAGTAGGCCTATAAAACCTGTTTGGTTGATTGCCAGTCTATAGAAAATTAATTGCATGTTGGAGAACAGGAAGACTTCAAATCTGCACCTGATTATAGTTACTTTAGCTTATGTTATTCCTTTGAAGCTACCCAAGGAAAGTGAAGTGTGAGTGTTTTCTAGTTTTAATGCAGTGTTCACATCTGTAATGTTGAAGATCGCTTAAATATAAAGGTCTGGTGTGAATCCATAACAGTGTCTTCAACAGTTCAGCCTCCAGGGAAGAAAAACTTAACGAGTACTCTGGTTTAAGATGATCAGAGCATTGTGATCTGTTAGATAAGTGATGGCGTAAGAGAATATGGGAAGGAAACATGAAATTAGGATAAGGTTGGGGATGGGGAGTCAAATGGACTGTAGAGTAAGGCCTGGTGCTCGGAAGATCACGCGATGTACGCAAGGGAGTAAGCTATAAACGCCACGTAGAATAATACCTTATAAGGTAAAAGCCGCTGACTTGCCCCCTGATTGGCTGACACGCTCAGTTCCGCATTGCGAAAAGGTATATAATGCTCGCTGTGTGCACAATAAACGCTGTTTGATCATCCGCCATATTGGTGTCTGTGGTCTCTAGCCCTAAGCCAGGGGGATGGCTCAGCTCTGCAAGTCTTGGCTGAAGCAACGCAGCAACAATGGACAACAAAGTTTGAGAAAGAACTGGGTAGGTGATTGAATTTTCATTGTTGGGCATCAGAGAAGACTCTATAGACTGAACGTAGACTTACAAAACAGCTGCACTTGTTTTGGTGCATGAACTTTATCTTAATGTTTCTGGTTTGGGAGAAAGAGGGCATACCTAACTTAACTTTTAAATTCTGAAAGCTGTTCTTTCACTCTTCTGCCTTTTAGTACTGTTTCCTGTATTTTAAAGGGCAAACCCTTATCTGGGAGTGGCTAGACAATGCAAGCAGTCAAACTGTAATGAAGTCAAAATGAAATGTAGTTTGAGGGAATGAAGGAATGGCTTGTCTCCCATAGGAATAAAGTACTGTGCTGTAGAGAAGAAGTTGTGTAATTTTTTTAAAAGTACATATTTTTTGACCAGGGATGAGTAAGTTGCTAGATGACATTGAACAAATAATGTTGCCCTGCTTGAACCCAGAAGACAGACTTCACTGGAAAGTCAATTCATAAATGTCTAGCCTAATATCAGAAGTCGCAAAGCATTTTCATGTAGGTCAGGAAACCAAATGAGATTTGGATCCAGTAGGATGGGATTTCAAACCTGTGTTTTTTTTCAGTTGCAGGCCAGGTGTGCTTCTTGAACAAAAACAAACAGTCACTTGGAATGATCCTGCATTTGGGTCACTGGCAAAGAGGATATTCTACACTCAGTTCTAGAAGCAGATTGCATGTTTTTTTGTGGATAACGTTGCTGCCAGAAATGCCAACCCTTAGTCAACATTGCCAAAGTGTTAATTGACTGTAAGTATGATATTCTTTCTGGGATGCAGTGCTAACTTCTGTTACATGTACCTCAGGGAGGTTTGTCAGAAAGTCGTCTTGACATGACCACCTGCTGGTGGTCTATTTAGAACACTGGAAGTGTCACCTACTTTCAGACAAGTCCAGCTTTGACGAGGATAAGCAAAATACATGGCACAAGCAGTAAGGTACTGTCAGACTGACTTAAAACTGCAGTATATTAGTGTATGCATGGAAATCTCGATGTAATTTATATTCAGACAATGGATTTGTTTCCTCCAGGACACTGTATATCCAGATGTCTTTCATGGACCTTTGCACAGAAGTTGAAGTCGTATTATATGCTATAAAACCAACCAGCACAATTTCAAGTATTTCAAATAGAAAACATTTAGAGTACCTGCTAGAATACAACTTTTTGTCCTTTGGGATTTAATTTGCTTTGAAAGAAAACATTCCCTTGAAGATAAATAGCAAGTGACATTGATTCTACTAACTGGAACAACACTTCTGAATTAATTGAAAAAGATTTCCTAAAACCACCATAATGCTTCTACCAATTAAAAATATGTCCTGATAGGAAAGTTTGGTGCTATAGAATTGTAGTTATAGCAAATTGAAAACTTATTAAATTAACTTTTAATTAAGCCATTTTTTATCAAACTATATCAAAGACAAATGCAGCATTGCTTCAAAGAGTTCGTGCTGAACATGAAAATCATTAACATTTAGATAAAGATGTGCCATATGGTTTGGCAGAAACTAGAATACTCTTAGATATAGGGGCCTTCTGCTTTCAGCTTCAGAATTTGGAGTCAATGTAGTCGGGAAGGCAAAAAAGCTCAAATCTTCAAAGAACATAGACATTGTCAAGTTATGAAGTATTAGGAAGAAATTCTTTACTGTGAGAGTGGTGAGACACTGGAACAGGTTGCCTAGAGAATTTGTGGATGCACCATCCCTGGAAGTGTTCAGGGCCAGGTTGAATGGGGCTCTGAGCAACCTGGTCTAGTGGAAGATGTCCCTGCTACTGGCAGGGGGGTTGGCACTATGGCGATAGATGATCTTGAGCTTTCCTTCCAACCCAAACCATTCTGTGATTCTGTGATTTTGGATATATCTTGTTTTTATTCATTGGGTAGTCCAGTTTTAAGTAGTCATACTAAGTACTTCAAATGTTAAAGGTACAGGTGGAGGGGCTGTTGGTGTTAGTTATTGCTGATCATGTTGGTAAACAGACCATGAAAGTATAAAATCTAAAAATTTTAAACACTGTTTCTTGAGCTTGGTAAAATCAAGGATGCGAGAATCAGTAGAAAGGAGGAAGGTAAAAGATGTGTTCTTTGAGAACAGACCATTGTCTGAGAGACAATCCTATGCACTGGCTGCTTCTGAATTCCAGGACATTCTTAGGTATTACTGCAATGATCAATGCAAAAATGGTGTTCATACAGTTGAGGGCTGGGCCTTGAAGTCTTTTCTGAATTCAAAGGGTTTTAGTTTGTGACTAGGAGATACTAAGTGCTTGACTTTTCCAACAGACCAATACAGATTATACTTTAGAATCCCTTTAAATCTTCTTCACCAGCTTAGTAAGCCTGTAACTGAAGCTGCTTTTCCCTTTCTCTGACAGATGGACCCCATCAGCTCCCAGTAGACCAGGGCGCTCTAAGTGAGTCCCATGGGCTAAGCAGAGAAACCCCTGGCTGTGGTACCAATCCTGTAACTCTTTGTTGATTCACCAAGTTCAGCTGGCCCTTTCACATCCCTTCCCTTTGGCTGTGAGGATTGACAGAAAAACTACCTGTGGTCCAGAGTCCCTTACCACTGCTCCCAGGGCTCTGTAATCCTTCTTGATATTCCTCAGATTGCTCCTGGCTGTATGACTAGTGCCCATGTAAAAACCCAGCAGCGAGTAACAGGGAACTATACGAAGCTTGGTAGTCTCTCAGTGACATCCCTGATACAAGCCCCCAGTAAGCAGCACCTCTCTGGAAGTGTCACGTCAGAAAATGGGTGCCTCTGTACCTTTCACAGTAGAGTCACCTACTACTATTACCCATCACCTTTAACTATTTAATAATAGTTATATGAGTATTAAGCAATTATTTCGAAGTGCTCATAAACTGAACTCTTTTTTCATGGAAGTTCTATTTTCACATTTTGTAATAAGGAAATCTGACCAAGTTGATGCTGTTTCAGAAGCAAGTGCTGTACTAGTTAGTTCTCAGGTAAGCTGCAGTGATGTTATTTTCATGATGGATCTTTCTTATATAGGCCAAGTTCCTGTTAAACCAGATTATGAACCATTTTACTTCATTTTTCAGTGTACCTCTCAATTGTAGAGAATGTGTTTAAAAAAAAAACCCAATGAAAAGTATCACAATCTATTCAGTTACTTAGTGGCTTTAAAAAAAAAAAAGTTCAATGTTATGGTAAAATCCTCTTGTGGTTGGGTTTGTTTGTTTGTTTGCTTTTTCTTTTTACAAAAAGGTTTCCTAAATAACACGACAGGTATTTGAGCCTCAGGCTGTTTATTGGTACTAGTGCTTTTCCGTGAGCCTTCTTACTGGTGAGATTTCCTGCAAAACTGTTTCACTGGTGATAATTATGATGGACTCAAACCGATCAATTATTTGTATACATGTTTTTAGTGTTCACTATTCTGAGTCATTTTAGACCACACTTCCGTGATTGTTGTTTTTCACATGTGTGTTTTAGAATCACAGTTATGGATGGATAACTCAGGATTTTAAGCTAGAGGTAAGGCTTTTTTAAAGGAGGGATTAAGAATGGTCTTAAAGATCATCTGAAATGATATTAAAGCAAATCCCTTTGTTTTATGAAGTCCTCTTACATATGTCTCTTGTCAAGTTTCACTACATAAAGAACGAAGAGTATGTGTTACTCCTTCATGTTGCATGCCTGCAGTAGTTCTAATTTTCACTTAGTTTGATTTCTTCTCGTTCGTTGGTGTTGTTTATTTTTTGTTTTGTTTTGGGTGTTCGGTTTTGTTTGTTTTTTGTTTTTTGTTTTTTTGTTAGAACTGTCACTATGGTTCTGAGCCTTACTCTTTTGTCTATGTCTCATCTTTTACATACTAACTTAAACTCTTAAGAAATCCAGGTCATCAATGAGATTATGGAGTCCTGCAGACAGTTAAATCCCTGCCAACAAAAACTTTTAAATCATTGTTCTGGAGAACATTTCTTAGAATAAGGTCCTACATTCAATGTTCATAGATTTTATGGTTTCTACAATTCTTTTATCTAGTTTCTACATATATGAAATGACCAGGGTTAAGGATGATTTTATTCCCATAAGATTTGGAAAAATGGATCAAAGGGATATTTTAATAGTATGGAACAAACCTTAAATCTTTTGAGGTTTTTAAACGTAATTTTACAGTAATTTTCCAGACATTTTACACTATAATGTTTTTTTCTGTGTAGATTAATTAGATTTATTTCACTAAGTCTAATTAAAGCATATTCATCCTTGAAAGCAGGCAGTAATATGTAGCATATGCATTTATATATACGTGAAGAACTCATCTGTATGTAACAAGTGTTACACTGAATATGATTAAGTTCAGTTTTGTTTATAGAAATAAGTGTATTATAAAAAAAATGCAGTTTTGTTTGCATTTGCTGTGGCAGAGTAATTTAAATCTCCCACCATAAAGACAAACTGCAATAATATATGTATTATTACTTACAGTATCGGAAAAGTTATAGCAAAGAGTCAATGTATGAACTGCAGTACTAGCATTAATCCATCCCTCTCTCTTGCCCAATAAAAAAGAAAACCAAAAGTTTTAGATGTTACCTTTAAATAACATAAAGCAAGAACTTTTGGAAGTTGAATTCCTTCACCTTTTTATTCTTCTTATTGTTATTTATACATTGTTATTATGATAGTATTTGATCTTTTCTCTAGTAAAATAGACCAGAATGCTTCAGTCTTACACTGGAAGCATAAAATGCTGGAACATTTTGGAAGATTTGATACTTCAGTTCTTCCAAACCTTCGATGACATTTGCAGTTGAAGCCTTCTAATTTCTGCAATACTTTCTTCACTGTGGACATTAGACACTATTTCAATAGCAATTGTATCATCGTAAAGAAAGACTCAAGGTAGCTGCTGTTCTGTCTGTTAAATATGTATCAAAAGCTTACTCTTAGCACCTTCTACTGCACTGTCACGTTGTGAACTTAGGCTCATGATTCCCAGGGCTCTTTTGGGTATTACTTCTTCCTTGTACAGTTCCCTGTACCTGAAAAACATAAACTACTTATTTAAATTATATATAGAACTATGTATTTAGCCATTAAGGAAGAGTAGTGTTTTTCACTAGTGCCTGGTTTACCAAATAATAGATTGCTTTTCATCATGACTGTTTCAGTGCATTATTCTCTGTCTCGATCTGTATGTATCTTTAAATATGATAATTACTTATTTAATTTCTTTCTAGTGAGAAGGTCACTGGTCAGAGTATTAGTCTGGCTATAATCAAGATTCAAACTTCAGGGTACTTGTTAAATGACATCTAATTAAAAGTAGTATCAGTCTCCTTCGGGATCTTAAGGGACTCATGATATCCTAAAGCTAATGTTTTGTTTTGGGGTTTTTTTTGGGTCTCAATTGGTTTGTTGTATATATTCAGATGCCATACCAAGAGATTGGTGTTTTCAGTATGACAATGTTAGTGACAAGGTTGTCACTTAGAAAGTTCTTCTAATATAAGGAAAAAGACAATTGTCAAAGACTGTGCAGCTACTTACTATTCGAAGTTTGTTTGATAAATGAATCCCCTTAAATTTACATGCTTATATCTAGAGTGTGGGTTTTTTCTGTACATGGTTCTTGCAGATTAAATTTGTAGCTACTGGCTGACATAAGTTATTTATTTTTCTTTAGAAAGTAATCAAATCCTGACCAGGCTTAGTGGAACACTTTAATAACTTTTGAGAAAAAAGGCTAACAAATCACATGCAGACTTAATACGCAGCAGTATTAACCGATAAAGCACAAGGTATAAAATATTTTATAAATTCAAGGTTAGTGACTCCTATGTTAGATTACAATAAACATTAAATAGAATTTATTTATTTGAATTACCTTTTCTCATTAATTCTTCTTGAACTGATTTCATCCTATTTCAGACATTTCATGAAAATGTGATTATAAACTCTGCATATTTATAAGCTTTTCATTAAAATATAATTAAGGTTGAGAAAAAAAACCCTCTTCTTCATAGCAAAGAGAAGAACATTAGCAGTTTAGGAGGAAAGTAAAGTATCAGGCAGGTGGATATATTCCAAGATCTAAAGGATCATTATGATTGACCTATATTATTTGTATCAAGAAGATTTCACCCCAAGTCCATTACTTCTTGTTTGGTTAGAGAATTGCTTTTAGTTAAACATAAAGTCTTCACTGAAACAGTACAAATGGTAAGTCATGTACCACAGCTGTGGTGCCAGTAGTTATTCTACTCTGCTTTTGTCAGGTTATGAGTTGTTTTGTGTAAGTGCCGCCTTTGATGAATTCAGTTAGCTTCATATACTGGCAATTTAAATCAGTGTAAGGGTCTGGTTTTTTCCTTTCTTTTTTTTTTTTTTTTTTAGAGTGAATAAGTTTTACTGAATAAATTCCTCTCATTTTCTCTTCATAAGTGATCTCTGATTTGTCCTCCAGAGGTAGTAATCTATTTAACCTTGTAACAAGTCCTGTCAGACCCTACTTCATTTGGAGCTTAATTGCTTTAAAGAACACTTGGAAAAACTTGAAGGGCCCTGGTAAAAGACAATGATATCTTGAAGACCTCCTCTATGTGCTTATTACTTTTATTGTTTAACTTCAGCAGCAGATACCTATGAGTATTCTGACATGTTTAAAGACAAGTACGGCACTCTAAGTTCTACTAGCACAGTTTTCAATACCCAGGATAAATACCTGTAGTACGGAGAGGCAGTATAGGTGTCTTTCCTTTCCACTCTGCCATGTCATTTGGCTATTCTAGGCAAGTGCACAGAACAAAGCTTTGTATATAATAAAAAGAAGAGGTAGCCTGCCTCAGGAAAAACTGCTCAACTCATGGTTTAGAACAAATAAGGGTAGGTCCAGCTAAATGATTTATTAATGATATTTCATTAACTGTGTGTCAGTGAGCCAGTCATTCAGGATAGCTACAGAGGTGCACACAAAATGTTAAATTTTCTAAATGCCTCATAACTACTCAAAAGTTCTTGTCACACACTCACTACTATGTGCATGCTCCCTATATTGTAGACAATGTGAGTTGCAAGCACCCACCTCTGGTTCTGGAGGTTCAGATTCTCCTGTTTACATACATCTCCTGTTAGGACTGTGGGTGTCCCCACTTTATGTGTACCTGCTGCTCCCTGAAATCCGCTAATCCCTGTGCTGATGGAAATGGCAGCATGGTCATATACACACACCCAGGTTTGGGTCCTTGGTGCTGCACCCTGCATGGGCACACCTCTGTCTGGTTGTAGGTTGCTTAATGTCGTTTGAGAGGGAGCATGTTCTACCTAGCCAGATCAGAGGTCATGGTGTCACTGGTGTGACTTCCACCAGTGCCACACAAGGTTTATATGGCTGCTCTGTTATCCTGTTCTCACTAAGATCCCTCATGTTTGTTGCAAATTTTCATGATGCTAATTCAATTTTAGTTACTTAAACTGAGGTGAGAAATCACAGGGTTCAGGTTTGCACAGGATTTTGTTGCTGAGGTAAGAATCTGTATTCTCCTGACTGAAAGTAGTTTCATTTGTAAACTATCTGTAGAATGTCAAGCTCAAAATCATGTGTCACTACTAAACCTTTCACAGCAGAGACAGCTGCAGTAGCCCTGTGGGTGTTCACTTCAGAAAGTTCAGCTTTATTCACTGTGTGAAAAATTTAAGGAGATAATAGTAACTGGACATGTCAAAGCATGACTCCATTCCAGAAAATGACAATAAACCAGGCCACTGGGCTGTAACTAAGCATGGCTCCCAGGTATTTTCTTTGTAAGAAGGTGGGGGGAGTGTGGGAACAAGCTCACTGAAGAATGAGAAAGCGTTAGAAATGTTATATGGAGTTAAACAAGAAAGGAAGTATTTGCTAAAGCATAGTAGCTCAATGGTATTTAATATCATTCTAGGAAAGCAGTTTTCCTGCTTTCTTCCATGGAGTACTAATAAACAAGATTGACAATTCATTGAACTGTTCTTTATAATAGTCATTTATGCTTATTTATATAGTTTTTGGGACTCTGCAGTCCTGTATCATGGATAATGTGGGGCTGAACCTATAGCGTTTCAATAATTGACTGCCTTCTGGTAAATGTGTCCTGCCATGTATGTGTTTTGAAAATTGAAGGTTTTCATTAAAACAGGAAGTTATCAAATAAATTATTTCTTTCACTTAAAGAAATCCAGAAACTTGCACCAGATCATTTATCTTCCAAAGAATGCAGCCTCATGCCTCAGTTGTAGAATGAGAGGTAGAAAGGCTCCAAGGGACATACTTTGAGTTCAGCAGTCTTTCTGCTTATAATCAGTTACAAGATTGGAGGTTTAATTAAATGAGAGAAGTAAGAGGCTAAGTGAAATGCCAGGAGAAAAAGAGAAAGACAGCTGTAATGTGAATACATTTAATTTTCAGTAAAAACTGTAAGAATATCCTAAATACTGCAATTGTTTATTCCTTAGAATAAAGGCATGACTACTCATGAGTAGCAAATATTTGTCCAAGGATGTGCTGTTGCAGCAGGTAATTACTGTAAAGTTTTAGCTTGTTCTATACCCATGATGGTTTTGATTAGTAAGCCTCTAAAATGTTCCCAGTAACGAAGTCTATCAATAGCGCTGACATATATCTTGTACTTCCCTTACTCTTTGCAATTCTCTCAGATGAAATATGAAGAGACCAGAAAATGCGTGTATATATACTGGAATATACTCTGTCACATTTTTCTCTACTATATAACAGGCATGTGAAAAAGTTATTAGTTATTGTGGGGCTGGGATGCTGCCTATGAAACAGTTCATTTTAACATGAGAAGATGGAATGGTTTTAGCAGCTTCCTAAAATCTGTCATAACTGTTATACTCTCCAAAGTTTAATAAATCTAACCAGTTTTTCCTTTTGTGAGAAAACAATGTCTGTCTATGTCTATTCTTTCTTCTGCAAATCTTGAACTGCCATTTCTTATTTGCCTTTCATTGCTGATGTTACAAAATTGCTTATTAAAAACATTTCAGAAATAAATTTGCATAATACAAATTCTAGAGTACAATCACAGATAATATTAGCAGAGATGTGGAAAATGCAATTTTTTTCCTGTCCTTTCCTATCTTCCTTTCTAAGGTGCTGTAAGTTGCTGACCTTCAGTACTTGAAAAGACCAATTTGGTTTTATTATGCACCTTGTATCTTGATATGTTGTTGACTGTAGTACAATATGAATCTTACTAGCTAACATAGTCTGGCTTCCTACCAAGAACAAGCTGTACCTTACCACAGTTCATTGCAAGGTCTGACTGGTTTGGAGTAGAGGAAAAGTCTCTTGACAGATGTCCTGACAAAGCAATAATGAAAAGGTCATACCACATTTCCTACAGCATTTATCTTGTTTCTTTAGTGGCTGTGTACTGAAAACTAGATCAAATCACATCTAATTAGGAACACGAAGTTCTGAAATAATGTTAAGAATCTATTAAACACTTTTATCGAAATAATTACACATTATATTTGAAAATTCTAGAATTCTTTAATGGCATTTTGTCAACATTACTATTCAGATCCTGTCCTAAAACGTTTTACCATTGCTAAAGATCAAGGTCACAGAGCTCAGCAGTTCTTGTTTTATGGGGCCTTGGGGCCATTTTGAACTATTACTACTTCAAGAATTGTTGATTATGATTGAATACTGGAACAAAAGCACATCATAGACATTCTGAGCAAGTCTTTCCTGCCAACAGTGTCAGCATATGGAATAACAAATACCCAATATTCAGTGTCGTTTATCAAAATGCTTGCTTATCCATTATTTTATCTTTCCTTGATAACTCATACATGATGAAAGGTTAATTCAAAAAGTACTGCATCTTTGCATAAGTACACCAATTATGTTTCTTTTGTCATAATGTTCTGATTTAGAAAGCAGAACAAAAACAATCAGCAACGCTAAAGAAAATATTTTCTGTGTTGATGTACAAGATTAAATTTGTATAAGTTTAGAACAGTCTGTCTTGAAAGGCCACAGAAGTCTACAGGAATCTTTTAGCTGACTAAATAGTTGCTAGACCCATAGACTGTTAATTACATTGGTAACAGTGTCATCTTTGTTAGGACACCAGTAAAATAAGGTGCTTAATTGTGTGGGGTTTTCATTGCTTAAAAATGGACTTACTTATTTTGCTTTGTGGCAGACCTTTTCTGCATAAGCAGTATCAACAAGAAACTGTTACATTCTACCTAGCTCTGTATTTTAAAAGACTTAGGTTGAAAATTTGGTCCAAAGTCAAGCAGGAGTTAGAAATCACCAAGATTGTTCCCATCACATTTTCTTCTAAATGGGAGATGTGTATTCTTATTAGCACATTTGGAGATAACCTATGTACAGTAAATCTTACTTATTATTTTTCCTCTGCATTTTGTAACAAGAAGAGGTGGGTCAGAGTACAGTATTCTATGTTTTCTAAACCTTAATTACACAGTTGCAAAAACTGGCTAAAAAAAAATAACTTTAGTAATTGTTCAACTAAATGCTTACAGTTTTCTTTCCCTCTGTTTTGTCTTCTGATGATTAATGTATGAAATATAAAAGTGGATGACTAATAGAAGTTCTTCGTGGGCTCAGTTAGCTTTTAAAGAACAGAAATCAAATCAAAATACACAGACTGAAGGAACAAAAAGACCTTTCAGTCCAACTTTGTCCTCAAAGGCCAAGTTATCAGAGTCAGTATACCTCATACAAATTGCTGTCTTGTATGTTCCTATACGTTCTATACATATTTTATTTAGAAAGTCATTTTGCTTTTAGTGATGTTTTTATAATCTGAGTTGTTAAAGCTTTAATTATAAATAATTCATATCTTATATGTTTAATTATAATATCAGAAGATACTATGAATTTTAGGACTGAATGATTCAATGCAGGTGAACCTCATGTGAGTGTGTGTAACCAGAACTTTTTATTGTTACTTATAAAAGGATGTTTAGAAATTTGTAGATCTGCCAATGTTTTTTTCAGTGTGTTACTGTTTTTTCTGTTTTATTAATCAAAGTGTGATCCTCAGTGATTGGTTCACTGTTTACCAGGTAAGGACATATCATTAATAAATCAATAAACCACTTCAGTCAAAATCTGATTTATGCCATAAGAATCGAGTGGCTTTTTATGCTGACAGATATCGTATCTAGAAGCTTTCTTTGACAAAATCAAAGATTACAGTAGTTACAGATGATCTGAGCTTTGCAGCATAATGAAATTTTTCCCTGTTTGTTAGAAAGCGTGAAATACACCTTGTGGGAGAGACAAAAAACCCCTCTTATTTTATTTCCCTCCTCAGACATCTTAATTATTTGAATTTCCTTTTCTAAAAGTCATAATTTTCATCATTGTAAGTGTTACAAAGTCTACTCCTAAAGGAAGAACTACAAGGGCCATAAAAATGCTAATTTAAACTAGAAAGTATAAATAATAATAGGGACTAGATTCTTAGTAGATAAATTAGCTAGGCTTATTTTACACAGTTGGGGGTCTAACCTCGTATACCTCAGTGCTGTTCTGAATCAGGCCCTTGAAAATCTTCAGCTTCTCAAATACCAGGTGTTTGTTGTGCTCCACTGAGGTCTAAACAATTGAAGAAACAAATCATATAATGGTATGTAGGTCTATTACATGCCAAGATGAATTACAAAAGAGTATGATGGTGATAAAGGATTATGACTTTATATGCTGCTAGTGCTGAACCACAATTATCTTAGCCAAGAACAAGCAATTATTCAAAATAAAACACAATTTGGTCTAAATGCAGACTACTCAGAATATATGAGGTGTGAGTCTTCCACTGATGGAAAATAGTTTGGCTGAAAAGGGTAAGTTTTCAGAATCAGTGTGACCTTTGCATTTTCCTGAGTTACCAGTCCGTTCTCATAGCATGGATAATTTTTTCAGGCACATCAAAAAATGAGTCTGTAGAGACAGAAGCAGTCTTGAAATTTTACTCTAAGCCTCTTTACTGTCAACAGTCACGACTTTCTTGTGTCATGAGATTTTTCTGTGTGATGCTTTCCCACTGTGCATTAGGAGGTGGTGCTTTAGGCTCAGTGGGAAGGCCCTGGTTAGACTGTTCCCCTAATGATCTGGTCTCAGGTGTTTGGCAGGGCTGCCCCAGGTGACTGGCGGTAAGGTGGCCATGAACTGCTATGTACCAGTTGGAACAGCTTCCAGCTGGCCCTGTGGCAGAGAGAACCAGGAGAAAAAAACCCCACATATGCCAAAATTGCTCACCAGAGACGTATATGGCACCCCCTGTTGAAGGAGACTGCAGCGGTTAAGTTGGGTGCTTCCCACACAGAAGGAACGCTTCACTCCTGAGGGAAGTGCTGCCCACAGCTGCTGCCACACCAGAGCCAGGACACTTCTAACAGAAATGCTGCTGAAACCGCTGCCGTGCCAGAGCACGGGTTCTCCTGAGGGAAGTGCCACCACAGCTGCCGCTGTGCCAGAGCGGGGATACCCCTGAGGGAAGTGCCTCCAAAACTGCCACTACACCAGAGCAAGGACACTCCTGAGGGAAGTGCCGCCACAGCTGCCGCTGTGCCAGAGCGGGGATACCCCTGAGGGAAGTGCCTCCAAAACCGCTACCATGCCAGAGCATGGATGCTGCTGAGGGAAGTGCTGCCACAGCTGCTGCCGTGCCAGAGCAGGGACTTTCCTGAGGGAAGTGCTGGTGTGCTAAAGCGGGACACTTGTGAGGGGGCACTGCCCCACAGCTGAGTGCACATCGGAGCAGGGCCTGGAGGTAAGAGAGCGGCAGAAACCTTTAGGCATCTGCCTCAACTGCAACACCGTCTGTCACCTTGTCAGAAGAATTTTCAGACTGGCAGCAAAAAGGAGGTAATTTGAGAATGGGCAGTTGGGAGGCTAAGGGTTTGTCTTACCACGTTCTCTTTTTCTTGAATACCTTAATCTTAGAGATTCATTTTGGTGGGCGGTGAATTAACCTGTGATTCTGTGAAGTAAAACTCCTCAACTTTGGACTGTTTGCCCTGTGGTACTTGGTTGAAACTTGATACAGGCTTGCTATAAGCATTACCTCCTACACAGACTCCCAGTTTGGATGGTCCTGGTGGACACTAAGTAGAATGATGCAACTGCAGTTCCTGGGCGTTGAAAATTTTTGTTGAACTTGCATGGAGCCATCAGGGTGCTGTGAATGCACATCCCAGCCCCTTCTAACTGCACACATAGCAAAAATAATTTATTTCTAGGTGTGGTGTTGTCAATAGAAGTAGTGATCACCTGGATTTTAGATGGGACCAGGACAGCTTGGTGTAAGATGGAGGGCTCCTGTAAACTTGGGGTCAGCAGAAGTGTGAGGTCAATGCGTCCTATCTCACAGGTGACTGCTATGGACCCATTTTACACGTTCCTCTCCAGTCAATAACAGAGTTAAAGTCATTAAAATGCTATCACCTCTGGGGCCTACTAGCTCCAGGTGGAAAGTATGTGTACCCTTTACCTCCATGTATCTTTCAGGTATGAACATTAGAGATTACCACTAGAAGAACAAAGAGTAAATCTAGCAGTGGTTCTCAGAATCCTTAGAAACACTAGACATCCACTAAATCAGGTGAAAATATATGGAAATTAAAAGCTAGAAATTGTGCTTTTCGGATATCAAATCAGCTTGATATGTCCATGATAGTGTCATCAGAAGTTTTATTTCTTCCTCAGTGAATTTAGTATTGGAAGTGCATGGAATTTGTATCAGCTCCTTAACTTCAGCATGTCCTATAGACAACAGCTGTCAAGGTATTATTACGGTGATACTCCATGAATGCAGGTAGCAGGCAAGAGAAAATAGCATTTCTGAAGTGGCATTCTCATGACAGATACAATTTGATAAGGTGTTAATTATAGATTTTCATTAATACTTTGTTAGAGCATTTGTATTCCAATACTGTAATCAGTTACTCATATACAGTTCTAAAATACAGCTGAAAACTACTTTTCACTTCTAAAATACAGCTACTGGGTTGGCATTTTCCTTTAATACTAATGTGGTTTTATTTTACTGTCAGTCTGTAACTGAGGCTTGCTTGCTGGATTGGAAGACAGAGTTTGGTGATGGAAAAGTGGTATTTAACTTTGTACCTGCATTTGCAGTATTTTTCAGAACGTTACATTATAAAACATAGTATTTTAGTACTTTGTTAGTATTTGTAGTTACATAAATTAACTAGCCCCTATTAATGTTACAGTTCAATATACAAATACATATGATCAGAATCTTTCTGTTTAATGGGGTGTTATAACTCAATATACTCACTTCAGTGTAAGAAAAATATACCTGATCATAATTAGCTGGCTTTAAATGGTAAGAGTGTCCAAGTAGCTAAATAAAGTTCTATTTAAACTTACTGTGAAAATATAACAGAAAATATATTAAATCTGATTTTGTAAGTGCATCGATTACCCTTTGGGGATACGTTAATAGAATTTAAGAGCAAACAAGTATGTTAAAATATCTAATCTCACCACCAAGTGTCCTAATCCAGGTGTTTAATTTCACCTGATCATCCTCGCATTGTGCACATTTCCTTAGTAGAATGAAAATAACTCCTGTGGTTTAAGTAAACAATCCCTTTGTACATGAGACTACATAAACATTATTTCTATTATTTCAAAGGAAATAAACTCCTAAGAAACAATATACTAGTAGCAGAATTTATTCTGGACAGGATTTTGGTGGTGTATGAAGTTATGCTTGTATAGAATAATACTTTAATGGCTTGTTATTGTTTTTATTTCTTAAATTGGATGGTTGAAACTGAAAGCTTCTGTGATGACTGTACAAGAAAAATCCCCAAAACTTGTGATTTTTTTTTCCCCCAGATGAAAAAAGATGTATAGAATAAATTTACCATTTAGAGTTAGAGTTTTACTGTCTGCAGTACGGCAGCAGTTTAAATACTTCGTCATAGTAAAGAGAACTCTTTGGGGGCATATATACATATCATGAAACCTATGAAATTTTTATGTCCCTAGAGCCACAGTGAATTTGAGATGGGACTAGCCCCCGAGGTCTAACTTGTATTAACATTCATTGAATACAGAAATAGCTTCAGTTTCAAACCAAAATGGTAATAAATTGTTCATACTGTAGCTGTCACTGTAAGTGGAGTCTACAAATAGAGTGGCCTCTCATTAAGGATAATATCTACAAACATTTAGAAAATTGATACAGCAGTTCTGTTCCATTACTGCAGGATATGTATGTGGACTGAATATCTTTGATCTTTTGTAGTGTTCTAAATGTAGTTGTGCTGACTTCAGAGAAGCTGTAGCATTGAAGTCTGAAAGGGATTAAGTCTTAGTAGTAGGAATCTTTTAAATATTTTAATTAAACTCAGATTGATTGTTGTATTTTTATAATCTTTTCAGCCCTTAACATATGGAAAGAGGACTATGAATCAGTCTTCCTATTCAGATATTATAAGTGATCAAAATAGTTTCAAAATGTGTTCGTCCCCCCTTCCTTCATTATGTGAATGAATTCTGAGAATACGCATGGAAGAAAACTTCAAAATACTCTTGTCTTTTGTTCTAATGCTTCCTGACCAGAATATTCATGTGGTGTGCTTATTTGTGTGTTATCCCTTTCATGTCATGTGACAATTCACTGCATTGTCTCGAAATAGAGGTTTAGGAAAATGGAGCTCTTTGTTTCCTCAGATGTTATTAGCAATATCAGGTCATAGTGCCAACTGGATTTTAAATATGCTGGATTACAGTGGAACTCATGTGGAAGTACCTGTGACATTCACGTGAACACCACGTAAATTCTTAATCATCTGCAGGTTATAGTGCATACTAAATGAATTACTAAGATTAATGTAACTATATTCCGTCTTTGTGATCAGGGCAGTTGTGCGAGTAGAGAAGTGTGCCCTTGATTAAAACAATAGAACTTGTAAAATCACAATGCAGCATCTGTGCTCAAGGAAGAGATAGACTAGTACACTCATTAA
>NW_009943143.1:0-16505 GCF_000696875.1 Nestor notabilis | reverse complement strand
GGGGGAATTGGAAGCATGCAGGCATGCTGTTGTCATATTGGTTGGTGGGTCAAGGCTTTAGGTGGGGAGGAGGAACTGCAGGCAGTTAGTTGGCATTATGTGATACCAAGTGGGTGGAATTCTGGCCCTGCTGAAAATTTTTGAGACTTCCTATTAGTTTACTTTCTTCCGAGTGTTTGTTTCACAAGCCAAAGCTCACTGTTACTGAAAAGCCCTCTACTGTGGGGTATGTTGGATTGGCCTTGTGGAGGAAATCCCACTCTGCTGATGCATCATCCTTTTCCAAGCAAGTAGAACAATAAAGAGATACAAACATTTTCACTGAAGATAGCCTAATAAAACTGTAAAAATTATTACCTTGCTGTTAGTAGATTTCCCTGGGTATTTTACAAATTCTTCTAGCCTTTCCCCTGCACACAAAAAAGAAACTTACTGTCCAAGGAGATTCTAACCTCTGTTTCATTTTTAGAGAAATATTTTCACATTTACTTCCAAGTGATTTGAGTTGCTGGGAGTGTTTGGTGATTGTATGTATTTAGAACTGCTACAGTTCTTTTGCTTTGAAATCAGCATTTGTGGAGAGTTTTGTGTATTCCAGCTCGTCAAACAGATTTCTTATTAAAATGTGTGGTACCTGAACCTTTGAAGATACTGTGCTTATTAGATTGGTGTTGTGTATGCATTTTGTTACTCATTCGTTCACCGTTATGTTGTATTAAACTGTTAGTCATGAAGGTGATGTGCCGTACTTTCAGGTTTGGGAAGGGGATTGTTTCTGAGGAGAAATTTGGGACTTACACTTTTTTTTTGTCCTGTAGTTGAAATACCAGCATCTCAAACATACATTGGAAATATCCTTGAGACTTTCCCTCCCCACAAGGGAGGTAAAAAGTTCGGCTTCCATTATTACTATGAAAAGAAAATTAATGATGCTTACTGAGTACTTAATTGATCAATACTGCGATAACTTTAATACTGCATTTATCAGGATAAAGTTGCAATGTTAATAGCGGCAAGTGTTGCATCTACTGCAAGATAGAAACGAGTAATTAGCATACTACTGTGTTTAGTGACTTTTTTAGATAAAACATATTACAGTTAAAGAATATCCAGAGCTGCTCTAAATCGTTATAGCCCCTCTGACTTTGACAGAAGAAATGTTTTGTAGATTTTACATCTCAAACACTGTAAAATCAATTTGGCAAGCTCTTCCTAATACAGTCTGCAAAACAAAGATCCAGATTTATGTTTATTCTTTTCAAATGGATTAAAGAGAGAGACTTCTTGAAGTTATCATTGGAAACAGATCTTTGTTAGGTGAAAATTGCTTTAACTGTAGATGTTTTGTGAACTTCAGCATTTTGTATCAGCATTGAATCTTGTTCTTAACACAGAAATATCAATCCCGACACAAGTGTCAGAAAGTTAAGTAAGTTGCTGATGTGCTAACGTGCTACAAAGATTCGTGAAACCATTTACTTAGCCAATTGTTTTGTGTACTTAATGCATTGAACCAGGAAGGAAAATTTCTGTATATTATTGTAGTTCTTGCCTATGGTGTTTTTGAGGAAACCTGAAACTGGACACTTGAATTTGTACACTATTTTAGTTTGATAGCATGTCGATTGGTGGAAGAAGTTTTGTGCCTTTAATAAATTGACTTTATCCATTAGTCTGTCCTTACCCTGAGTTACAGTTGCACAGGTTTATTAGTAGTTCTGTAAAGTGGTTTTGGTTTTTTTTTGAAGGCCACATCTGTTAGGCATATAATTTATATTGCTAGTTCCTGTAAAATGCCATAGTGTACTAGTTCCTGTAAAATGCCATAGTGTAGAATGTGAATATCACATGAATAATTATATAGCTTATATGATTAGTATTTTCCAGAGTTTAATCTTTTTTCTTTTTTTTTTTCTTTAAATCTGTCAGTATAAATGAACAAAATTTTTCAGAAGTGCAGAAGATTTATCCTCTGAAAAGTGTTTCCTTTGGGAATTTTTATACAACCATTTTTGGAAGTCTTGTCCCAAATGTATAGAGTCAGGTTGTACCTTCATATTGTGTTTCTGCACATAACAAAGTAGCAGCAACCCAGCAGATCAGATCAAGTAAGGATGCTCTTAAGAATGAAGATAGATTTGTGACTCTGTTATTACCTGGTTTTGCTCTTAGTCTGTATTATGAGACTGGAAATTGCTGCTACTTAGGCTGTCATATCTCCAAGAAACTCTCTCTCTTAAAAAATAAATTAGCTTAAAATTAAATTGGTCTTTTTAATGAATTGCAAGTTTATGTAAATGACCAATTTAAAAAAGAACTTTATGTATTCGGACACATTCACTACTCAAGCCTAACATTAAGTGTTCTCTGAAATCTCATTATATGCAGTTCATGATAGAGTAATTAACATATTAATTTATATGGAGATAGCCATCTAGATGCCAAAGCATTTTTATTCAGCAAAATCCTTTCATCTTTTGAATTGGTATTGTTTAAAAAATGTGAAAGGAATCTTCATAGGGTCAGAATGAGAGGCATGCAAACTCTCATGAGTAACAGTTGACTGTTCTTAGCAGATGCACTTTCAGTTGTCTCTGTTTTCGGGGTATTCTGTATAAAAAGCTTATTTTAATTATTTTTTAGTATCTCTGTTTAAGCATGACTGTTTAGTGTAAATATGTGTGAGTTCTGAATTTAGAATTCTGAATTTAGTTGGACTTTGCAAAGAGAATAAATTTCAGTTAAAATGTATTGGTCTAGCCTCTCTTCCTAATCCTATACTGTAAAGGCACATGTATAAGCTTGCATTATTTCCAGAGCACATTTAAGGCATGAACATGATAAAATGAACCTGAAGTAGATATTTGACGTGTTTGATCCCTTTGCAATCAAAGCTGTAAATCAAAACCCCAAGAGTGGACTCCAGCTAGAAAGGAGTAAGAAAGAAGGTAAAGGACAGAATTCTTATGTAAAGAAAAGTATAATATGCTTCCATATCAATTTCACTAATTATTGTTAGCACAGATAATACAAAAATGAAGAGGGAATCTATGTTAAAATCTCTGTATTTTAAAATTACTTTCTTTTATAAGGTTCCAGCTACTTTCTTTGTTGTTCTGCCAAATTACAAGAACTGCTAAATGTAAACAGATAAATATTTTTTTGATAATTTTTTGTCAAAATAAGATATGATGTTACACTGATATAATCTATTTTAAAACTTTGCTTTTCAAATAACTTAAAGTTTGAACATACAGTGGTTAAACTGGTTGTTTTGTCTAGCTAGGACTAATAATGAAGGCAAAATAACTCTGTCTGATATTGTAGTATCATATGAAATACCTACAATATGTTCTACTAGTTAATTGTAATTAGCTTAAGTGATATATTTAGGCAGATCGTAAGACAGACAAATAGAAAGGAACAGCGGACTTAAATATTCATGAATCTTAAACCTCAAGTCCATAGATATTTGCATACTGATTTGTTCACATTTCTATTTTGTCACAATTAAAACAACTCTTTAAAACTTTCTCATTATTCGTAACAACCAGAAAAAGGTGTCAGGACATGAAAAAAAACAGTCAAAACCCCTTATCTCTTGGAGTTTCCTTCTGTAACCTTTCCAACAAAAGGGAGTACACTTATCTTGGACATTGATATGCTTCTCTCAAGACTTTTTTTTTTTTTGTTTACGTAAGGCATGGATATTTGAGGTTTGTCACTTTCGTTTTGCTTTTACCTTGAGTGACTGGGATAATTTTTTCCCATGGTTTTCCCTTTAACATTTGGTTTCTTATCACTACTGAGAATTTTAATTTTTGATACAATTTCTAATCAAATACTTTTATTCCTCCCTCACCCCCCATGCCTCCAAGTCTTCTTTATTGCTTCTGTAGACTACAGGTTAATACTTGATTATGACCTGGTGCATTAATTTTCCAGATATTTCACATACATCTAATGCAAGTGTAGAAAACCATGTTTTCTAAGCTTAAGTTGTAAAAATTTTAGGTATTTCTAAGACTCGAATAGCAAAAGAGGGCAAAATTATTTGTGTGTATATATATATATACACACACACATATATATGCACATATATTTTATTGTCATTTCATAACATGGATAACTGTGCGCAGTGTTCTTGCAAAGTCCTGCATTTGAAGATGAAAATTCTAGTGTTGAAATTATGCATTTTAACTGCCAGGAGCTTCTGTTAAACTGTCACTAAAAGAGATGGAGGGGAGAATGGAAATATCATCCTGCATTTTTTTGTTATTAGCCCTTTAGCCAATACTTTTCAGTTTTACATGTTCATATGAAACCAGTAGCTGACGATTAACATACTATAAAAGAGGCCGCAAAAAGAAGTTTGTTAGGCAACCTGATTTTAAATGTTTGCATCTATTCTCCTACTATTCAGAGTTCTCCAAATAAATAAGCCTTTTAAGTTATCTAAATTGCTGATGATTTTTGGGCTAATAGATTTCTTGGAATTATTATTTACAAATAAAATTAATAAAGAGTATTATAATGATCTTAGTGAACCATTGTGTTTGTTTAAATTCAGATCTATTTGCTATGTTGTCACTTATCTAAGAGTTTGTGTGGCCTTCCTAATATGTACATGCCGATTTGCATACATACTAGATATCTGATTTTCAAGTTTTTTCATATAAGAAGCTATAAGAACTGTCTTTTAAAAATTATTGTAGGATTGGTACTTTTGCACTACTGTTTTGTTCAGTTTTTTCATCATTTGAAAAACAACAAAAAACACTCCTGTGGTAATTTCAATAACATACTTGAAGAAAATGTATCTGATTTTTAACTATTAAATCACTTTGTAATACATGGCAGATGCTGACCTATAAAATCCCCTTTGAAACAATTGCTTTATCAAATTACAAGCATAAAAATACCTGTTGCTGCTGTGCCATTTTCAAAGTTTCTTAAATGCCATGAAAGCTAGAATGTGAAGATGATACTTTTTCAGACATTGTGAAGATGCAGTTGTTACAATATGTGCTCTAGCTACATCTGAATCTAATTTAAAAACCATGCCATGGCTAATTTCTGTTCTAATTGTGAAAAATTATCCACATCTCTGTTACAGCATTCATCAGCAAGTGTGTTGTTTTGTTTCTGTATGCTAAGTAATGAAGTTAATGATTTGAATAGAAATTGGCAAATTCATTGAGTGGATTATCTTTTAAACTTTTTTCTTACATTTTGTGTATCATTTTCTGAAGAAGGTATCTCCATAGGTTTGGGGTAGTATGTGTAAAAACTGAAAAATTTTGATAAACATAATAGCATCTCCAACCTTAACATGAGTAAACATGCAGTAAGAGCAAAAATCTTAGAGCAAATCTTGTGCCAAATGTAGGTATTGATAAGCAGAAGTTGCAGGAAGATCAGCTATTAAATGTCATTTTGAAAATTACATCAGTAAAACTTGTATTTAGGTGATACATTTACTACTTAAAGTGTATTGTTTTTTCTGCTACCTTCTAAAAGGATAAATTACAGTCTGTCAGGACATAGAGCATGGTTATGAATCAGTTCATTTCTTTCACATTTTAAAGTGGGCCAAAGAGAGGAACAACCAACTGGGTGAAGGTGTCTGTTCAGTTTAGTTTGTAGGTTTTGCTTCCTTACTGTTGAGAGCAATGTATGTTACAAAGAGTAGGAGGGAAACTTATTCTGGTCTTGCAAAGAATAGCTCCACTCTTAAAAAAATCATCCTAATAATATGCCTTCTAGGGTATGTCCTTAAGTATATAGTGATTTTATGCAGGACTATTAAAAGCATGTGGAAATACTATTTTTCTTTTCTATAACTTGTGGAATTGTTGTGGAAATATGATCTTTTCTATAACTTGTGGAATTGTTGTTCTTGATATCAACATCTGCTGGTTTTAACTTTGTAGAGGAAAACATTTTCTTAAACTGCATCTGACTATTTCGGGTTTACACTTCACTGTGTAGAAGTAATTATTTGGTCAGTAGTATTTATGATTCATACGGTGACTTGGCTTCTTTACCCTATCTATGGATATTGTATAGGCAAATAAGTCTTCTGTTTACTAGCCTCCTCTCATATTATTTAAATTATTACAATTAAATTAGAGCAGATTGCTCAGTACTGTGACTGTTCAACTTTTGAATACTTCTAACTGTGGATGCTCAACAGCTTCAGATCAACCTGTTCCATTGTGGACCACACATACTAACAATCTTTTCTTTTTCTTAAACTAAGCTGGAATACTCTATATTCCAACCTGCTTCCACTGTTTCTTGTCCTACCACTCTGCACTGCTAAGAAGTCTGACTCTTCTGTAGCTACCAGTAGCTGGCGAGAGCAGTAGGATCTCATCCTTGGCTGCCTTTTCTTAAGATTGAACAAATCTTTCTCAGATTTTCTTTGTGTTTTACATGTTCCATGGTCTGCTGTAAAACTCCATCACAATTTTCTTTCTAAAAGAAGCACATCTACTAGGAAAAGTACTTAAAGTGTAGCAGTTTTTGGTGAGTAGTATTTATATTCCATTTGTGGAGAACACTAAAAATGCTCAGACAAGTAAATAACACCTTGTGTATGGTCTTGTGTAGGAAATGACTATTCTGGTGTATAGATATGCTTCCACATTCTTGTCACCATACTGTCAGCAGACAAACTGATGGTTTGTGGGTCTTCCTTGTAGTAATCCTCACATGAAAATGTGGGAAAATTTTTGAGTAGAAATAAAGTTCTGTTTTCTATCTGAACAGTTGACTGAAATATATAATATTAATTTTTGTTTTAAACTAAAACTCCTCTGTAGAACTGGCAACTTTGGATTCTACTATAACAATGAAGAGAAAGGAAAAAAAGCAAGGAAGAAATGAAGGATTTGGGTACAACCTGTCCATGGAGAACAGTGGAGAGGGAATAATTCTGGAGACCTAAGCTCATTCCTTTTGCAACTATAAAAATAGATAAAGATCACACTGCTGGAAACAGAAAATGCCTGCCCTGTTCGTCATTCCCTGCCATGGAAACAAATCCTGATGCTTCCCATGGAAGCAGCAGCCTGCAGACAACAGGGCTGCAGCCCTTCCAGTATGCTTCTCAGTCTCTTGTTCTAGACTACCAATTTTGCCTGAGTCTTGTCAAATCTCCATTATTCATTTTAATACTATTTTGTTTGCTCAAAAAATCCCACTTTCCAGATCACAGCAGGATTCAAAGGGGAAATGTGTTTGAAGCTGATTGCAAAGAAGCACTGTGAAGTACACAGCATACCCAAAAAGCATGCCTGTTTCACATCTTTCCCTCTGGCCACACTCCCAATACTTTTTCTGATTCCTTTGCTTTGTGCTTTGCATTTGTGTCCATTCTTGTGTCACACAGTTTCATTCACAAAGGGATACATTCGGAGCAATCAGTGTTCTAAAACCTGTGTCCTCAGGGAAGCCTACAGGGCCTTACAATTCTACACATACTTTGCCAGTTTTCTGGTTTATGTTGCTACTGTCACAGCTGTGTCCTTCCAACTGCTTGTCTTGAAAGAACATAGGTTCTGAGTCTTGTACTTGTTAATGGCATTCCATACATAAACATTCCATGGAAAACTGCATTCATTCATTCTGAGTCCACTGCTTGCTCTTGTACTTGTTAGCATAATGGAATTCTGTTCATAAACTGATCAATCTCCATAACTAAAACGGTAGTAAAGTTGTAACTTGTTAGAAATCACTTTATACAAAGGTACAGCTACATCCATCAAGTTGAGTGAGGGTTTGGTTTTTTTTTCAAGTAGTCTGCAAGCTACGTGTGCAGGAATGTTCTGCTTCATTCCTAAATTACTGAAGTCTCCCATCATACATGGTGTAGGTGGACTTTTGAGTCACAGCTTAGAAAATCAAGTTTGCTTCTTTGGGATAGGAGAAATGCTTCCTACTGGAAGGATTCCCATTTTGAAACAATTTTCTTTGTGTACTTCAACACTGAGTTTGAAACAACATTTTTATCATGCCCACCTTATGTGAAATATAACTGGCCAAACCACAGTGTCCTTGTGTACTTGCATACTTGCATTTCTGTGTAGCAATTGTGATCATAATTTATTTGACATCTAAGAGATATTTGAACTACACAAGCAACCACATCTTCCTTGTTGCCTTTCCAAAATGGTTAGGCTTCAGCATCATAGTTTGGCTAAGAAAATCCAGGAGAAAACAAGAGATCCATATTTTTTCTTGACTGGAGAAGCTATAAAATAGGAAGGCATTAACCCAATTGTGATCAGACCGTTGTTCTTGACAATTACTTGAGGGTGCTTCCTGCCAGTTGTGGATGATTTGGTATTTTGCTGTAGGTTTGTTGGTTTTAGGGTTGGGTTTTGGTTTTTTGTATTTGTTTCTTTTTTCCCTGTAATATTTACCATCAAGGTAGACTTCTTCATACCTTGTAAAACGTGTGAGATGGCTCTTCGGTGACAATTCTTACTGAGCTTGCCATGTCAGTCTTTGACTTATGTAAGAAATAGCCTATAGCAATAGCTGCTGTAGAAGAATGGTCTGAAGTAGATACAAGAAATATGGATTTTTTTCCAATTTGAGGATGGTTAAATAAGGTTTACACTCAGATTACGATTTCTTCTCCAGCTGGCCTACCCTTTAACCTTTATTAAGTCATAGGAATATATAAAAGATTGTGTCAGCTTTAGTGCAGGAAACAACCTGTTCACTCCTGGGTAGTTGCTTATGGACCGGTATTAGAGTGTTGACAGAAAAACTGAGAAGAAAAATGTATACCCTTTCCTCCATCAGTTCTATCTGTAGGTTCCAAGAAGAACAGTAGGAATAATGATTGAAAAATAGCAGTGAAATCTCTCCCACCAAATTCTATAATTTTCTTTAATCCTGACTATTAGGATTTATTAGAATGATCTAATTTCCATCTTACCATGTATCAAAAAACCTGTGTTGTGATATCTACATATAGACATCTGTTGTCTGAGAGATTCTTTTATGTTATTATTTAAGAAAAAATATCTTAATACTTGAAGTATTACTGTTGATTGAGCTATATCTGTGTGGATCTGTCTATATAGGTTTTACTTACTTTTTTGTAAAGCTTTAGATTGTAAACATGTTGCTACCTGAGCCTTCCAGAGCTCTTCGGAAACCCTGAAGTCAGGCTTGAGGAAAATTTGTTCATTTTAGATTAATCAGTGCACATTTCTAGTGCTGTCTGAGAGTCTTAAAGATACT
Organism: Nestor notabilis; assembly: GCF_000696875.1. Classification (NCBI taxonomy): domain Eukaryota; kingdom Metazoa; phylum Chordata; class Aves; order Psittaciformes; family Psittacidae; genus Nestor; species Nestor notabilis. Next base: position 7,244 of record NW_009943143.1, on the reverse strand, counting down.
TACAGGATCTAAAGAATAATATTTCTAAATGCTATTTAGACATAATCCTCTGCAACATGGAAATCTTGTTCCAGTCCTGTACTCTCTAAGGGCAAGTGATCAGCATCTAGGAGCAAAACTTACATTGGAAAGTATTTCTGGGTTACCCTTATTTCTTCAGTAATATACTAAGTTGCCTGACTACATAGCTTTGAACTTGTTCTGAAAAGTGGCATCAAGGAACTGCATATAACCATCTTGGGAAGTAGCCTGGGAATGTTTGCTAAATCTGTGTAGTCTGGTTAATTCCAGTCGAAACACTGCACCTCTCAGAAATGTATTACTGGTGATAGTATCTGGCATAAGTGACAATACTTAAACAAACTAACTACAGGAGAGTTACATGGACCTTCTTTTCGTCTCTTTAGTTTATACAAGAGACATGAGGAGGTAACATTGAACAAGATACTGGGACTACAGGTTTTCACATTTCTGTTAAACACATAAGAAGGTTCTGTCATGGAAGATGAGAGAATTGCTGAAGAAAAGGAATGTCAGGTAAAAGAATTTGTTGTCTTAGTTTCGGCACAAAGACCTTTTCTCTCAGAAAATTGAGTCTTTCAGCCAAAACTGTTTTCCCATGGTTACCTGTTTTATATATACAGGTTTTTCAGAATCAGGTTCTTACTGACTTTACTGTACTACTTGAGGAGGTTTTTTTTGTTGGTTGGTTATGTTTATCCTCATCCTTACTACTTTGAGTCTGAAATAGAATATTTAATCGTATCTCAGGGGAAAAAAATTCCAAAAGCATTTAATGTATAATATCTAAGAGTAAATAAGTTTGAGGTAACTGTTAGCTACTCCAGACAGTTGCCAAATGGAAAAGAAATTTGCTTTAGAAAGAAAAGATCCAGTCAGAAAAGTGCTGTAATCCAGTTTAAATACTTTGGGAATCTCGAGTTCATGGACTGTTTGCCTTATTTACTAATGAGCCTAATTATAAAGATCCCTGAAGGGGGTGGGGGGGGATATAGAATTAGGGATGACAACTGTTAAAATACTGTACAATTGGCCAAAAAAAAAAAAAAAAAAAAAGTTATTGAAGCTCTGCTTCAAGTCTCCAATTCCAGAAATAGTCCCGGCTTTTAGAGGTACTATTCCAGAAGAAAAGTAGTTGCACAATTTAGCATACACTTTATTTTCCAGAAGTTTGGAGTTACTGTGATTAATGACTCAACACCACATTTCAAATTACAGTAATTTTTGGCTGTGTCGATTTTGCTTAACAGTTGGGTGACTCCATAACCTGTGTCTCTTGACTCTTCTAGCCCTTTATGATTATTATGAATATCAACAAACTGGTATGTCAGCAGCTCCTTTACAGCAGTTCTGATAGGTTTGAAATATTTTTAGTCAAGTAATTCATTAATCTGAGTATGATACTTCTGCTTCTGTTTAGCCCAAATCTCTGCAAATGTTGTCCTTTAAATTGATACAAGAATATAATTTTATATCTCAAAAGAAAAGTATTTTGCCAGTATATTCTACCCTACTCCACCTTTATTACACTATTCTTTTCTCAAAATTCTGGAAGAATTCCTAGGACTAACAAGAGGGGCATAATTCAACTGTAAGTCTTGTATTTAAGCTTCTGCTAGGGAAGTTCATCCAGTGGTCAAATACTTGAAAACTAATTAAAAAATAGTCTGCTACTATATTTAGTATGTTTTACAGATACTGAGTACACCATCTGAGATATATATTTGAATTATTATATTTATTTTAACAAGTATTTAGGACTGTTTCTTTTGCAGTTTCTGCAACACAGAATCTCTGCTATTTAGTCTGTGCTGTGAGTAGTCTTCCATCTCTAGACATGTGTGCAATGCAATAGTGAAGTTACTATTCTGGGTGGGGGGGAGAAGGGCATGCAAAAATCTATGGGCTATATTTGAGCTGCAGGCGATGATGGCATGATGTCATCTTTTAGTACAGACTGCACCAACTTGTCTGAAGCATCTGATACCCCACATTTGAAGATAATAGGATCAAAGTTTTATTGCTGTGCTTTCTGAATTTGGAAGAAATTTTTAAAATTCAGATATGCCATAGTTTCTGCAAGCATCCTTATTATTTTCTTTTACCAGTATGTTGTCCTCTGTTTTATAACATTTCAAAGTGCCTTTGGATTGGAGCAAGAAAGTTGAGAATAGGATTTGTTTTATTAACAGAATGAGTTTTATGAAATGACATACCTGGATCATCTTGTACTGTGCAATGGATAGCTTGGGGTTTTTGTAACATGTCATTTCATTCTTTTGAAAAACATACTTGTTTTTTCTCTTTGTAGTATACATCATTTCATATGCTGTTCTGAAGTGGAAATTACAAGTTATGTTTCTTGTGCTTCTATCCTCCATTGACATTAGATTTTGAATATATATAATTACCTTTGACATTGCTGATTAGAGTTAAATGTTCAAAGCCAGGAATTCAGTTTCATTTCGGATGTTAGGAATTCAGAAGTGTTAGGAATAAAAAGTAGGTATCAATAGTTGAAAAAGTGCTCAAGATATGGTCAAATGTAGCTTTGGGCAAAGGAAAAAAAAACCCAAGGTATTTTCTCTAAAGACTCTACTGTAGTAGAAAATGAATATAGGATTTTTTTCTGACTCTTGTAACTTTATCCATGTACTCATGCTTTGGTTATGATAAACACAGAAATGATAAAATTTACCATTTATGAAGAGCTTTTGTATGAAGAAGAAACTTTGAATAAATACCGCTCATCATTAGTCAGTAGAATTAGATCGAGCAGCATTATTCAATTAAAATACTCAGTTTTCAGGAGACAGTTGTATCTGTCTGCATTTTGGCAAAATAGAATAGTTTTCCTTGGTTAAATATTATTTACAGGTTACAGTAAAAGCACCTTCTGTTAGCACATATGCTGATAGCTCTTTATAAGATTAGACTGTGGAGTGTGTAAGGAACTGAATGTGTGCAAATCACTACTATTCAGTAATGTGCAAGTCACCGCTAATCTTCAATCAGGTTTTTCTTGTGCCGTATGTACCAATGTTATGTTCAAACACATGAATTTCAATGTGAGTAAAACTTGAGAAACTAATGTATGTTTCTTCTTACCAACTGGATTCAGTTCACAGACTTTCTGTAATATCCTGTGGTCTTGAATACACCGGGGTTTGTTGTCAGTATGACAATATGGGTTTCCGGTTTTAACTAAGTAAGTTTTGTCACCTGGACGTGTGCTCTAGGTGACCCTGCTTTGGCAGGGGGATTGGACTAGATGATCTCCAGAATTTACATAAGTAGCTTCATCAAGGTAAAAAAATGAGTTTAGGACAGCTGAAAGTAAATATTCAGACTTCCATTTAGTCTGTGACTGTGTCCAGAGACGCAGTGAGATCACTGGAATACAGATGAAGGTGAAAACAAGTGAGTCCTTACTATTTAGACATAGTATAGGTACTTCTGACTGTTGAAGATAAATGTCTACATAAAAATTTGCATTTAAAAGTTTTTCTTGACAGTTTTGTGATATTTTTCTACAACAGGGCATTCATTACTCAACGACAGCAAGAGGCTTTTTACACATTCTGTCATAGGGAATTCAACTTTCTTCTGTACTCATAGCCTTCACAAATTAAATATTAGATCTGGCAAGACTAACTTGTCTTTACCTAATCTGACTTGTTTATTTGTATGTATTTAATAAAGTGTGAAAGGTCAGACAAGTTATAAAGCATACACCAAAGTAATACGTGGTTGCATGGGGAAATACTCATCTGTGTGGTACCTCATGTGAGACTGTGATGGTCAAGAGAATCTTTTTTGTGTTTGTCTCAAAACAACTCAGAACATAGAAGGAACTGTCAGCTCGTTATCGCTTGGGTAGACGGCAGTGGGGCAGAGCAGGGATCCTGCTCCACCGAGGTGTTCAGGATGCTTTCCTGTGTTGGCTGCCCCGAGGCCATTAAGATCAACTGCCCCGGCAACAAACTGCCCGGAGACAGTGGCACAGACAGTGCGGCGCCTGTCAGGGCACAACAAGAACTGGGTCTGGGGGGTCAGGAGATACCCATACCAATGAGTTTCACTTGCGGGACGGTTCTAAGAGAGCCTAACCCTGTAAAAAAGGCAGCTGTCCTTCTGCCATGTGACGTGCATCCCACCGTTCTGGACCCCAGTGGACTCGCTTGAGTGAAAGGACTACAACCGAAAAAATTTCAATTTGCTGACAGAGAAGATGTTGCTGGATCCACGGGGTGGTGATCCTGTTTCTTTGTTTTCTTTCCTCCATTTTTTCCTTCCTCTTTTCTCTTTCTACTTTGGATCTTTTATTAGAATAAGGGGGAGAGGGGAGCGGGAAATAAATATTAATACTTGCATTGTCATGAAATTATCTTACTTATGGGTTTTCTTTGATTTTCGAAATAGTGAATCATCTGAACACTGAAGACAGCTATCAGCATGTTCAGGTGATACCCAGCATGCACATGTAAGACACCAGCTGTGCATTTTTTGTAGGTACTTCACTTTTGTGTTCAAAGAAAGTAAGTCTTCTCTGTCACCTCTTTCCTGATTGGCCTGGTAGATTTATGTAGCCTTTCCTAGATTATGTTTTTCTGACTACTAGGGTAGCATCAAAGATGGTATCTCTCAGGGTTTGCTGTGAGCAGATGAGTTGCACAGTTGAAATTCCCGTAACTTTTCAATAGTGAACGACAGAAACTACTCATGAAGTGCTTGCTTTCTCAAGCGTAGAGATAAACTTGAGAAAGAGGAAATCACAGGGGTGGAAAAGTACCAAGTAGCTGGAAATAATGTACTACTGTTGTTGTTCTGGAGATGCATCTCCTTATAGGCTGTCTCCTGCTCATCTTCTGATCTGTTCAGTCTTTTCACTGCAGAAAATCGTATTGCTAGGGAGATTTCAAGAACCAGTAATGTATCTTTACCCAGCTGAATATGAGAAACAAGTAAAAGGGAAGTCCTGCTTTTGTGTACACACACATGCACATGCAGACACACAGATTGCTGATTTAAAGGCATATGTCTATTGAGAGATAACATATTTAACTTACTTCCAAAACAGAGTATGGAAATTGTCTATTTTCCAGCTAGAAACTTCGTAGCTGGAAAATAGGAGGAAAAGTGGAATCTAGCTCTTTTGGTTCCATGAATGTATGAATAAAGAATTTTAACTAAAATGGTTTTAGTTGTAAGGGGAATTCAGAATAATATTTATTATTACCATTTTAACTCGCAATAAAAACATGAGGAAAATGTTTTGCAAGATTTAACCAATCTAAAAAAAGATTATTTTCTGGCACTAGTTCATCATGAATAAACCATTTTATTTTAATGGTGAACGTATGTATACATTTAATTAAAGGAACTTAGAAATTGTGCATTAAAAATTGGTTATGTTAAACTTAGTTTAACTTGGCTAATAGAAAACCTACTTATGAAAAACAATTTCACTTAGAAAAGTCATTGTAATACTTCCATTAATCATGATTTGACACTGTTCAGGGGCTTTTCTTATAAAAAGAAGAAATTTGGAAAAAAAAAAAGAATAAATGTATCAATCATAAAAACGGGGCTTTATAATGCTATCTTGAATCATGTTTCACAACAGTTTCATGTTTTGGACTTTAGTGATTTTTATTGTAAGAGTTTTAATTGTATACTTTCTACTGCTGAAGGATACAGTCAAAACTACCAAATAAAAAACCACAAGCTTTTATAGCTAGAATGGAGTGGCAGCAGGTAGTGAGCCTGCTGTGTGCTTAAACAGTATTTCCACACTGAAATGCATCTTACAGGCATTATAAATCAATTTGTGTAATGGAAAACAAACTACAGGCAGCTGCTATTTGGAATTTATGTATTTTTATTCTTTTTTTTTTTTTTTTTTTTTTTTGCTGTCTTTATAAGTATAATGGGAAAGTCAAAAGAACCCATTATGTCAAGTAAACACACTGAGGGCCTGGAGGGCAGTCACAAAGGTGTTTAAATAAGCATCTCAAATATATGTGATTGGTAAAAATAAGCTGAAAAACATGTTGTACTCATTCTGTAAATGCACTTAAACCAAACAAACCTTCTAATCAGTCAATATGGCTTTTTTTTTTCTGATCCTAATGTCATGAATAAGAGTGAATTGGCAAAACTATTGGCGTAGTGTATTTCTGGTTTACTCTGTGACATAGTTTGTGCTCTTTATTAACTTTATCATCTCTCTGCAACTTGTAGCCAAACTGAATTTTCTTCCAAATTTACAATATTCAGATATTTGGTATTACTGCTTCATTCTTGTTTATGTTATGTGAAAGAGAACTGTGTGCAAACAAGGACCGTATTTCACTGAATTACTTCTATTTTTCAAGAGAATTACCTATTGCTATGAAATGTAAGTGGTAAATGTAAAATATGTATCTATAGATCATAGTTGCTCTTTCTTAAAGAGAAATAATCTACTGCATTAATGTAGCTGACTGTATAAGCTACTGCAAGGTGAGAGGAGACAAAAACCCCTAGAAATTAATGGAGGAACAGAAAGGATGAAATCTTTTAGGGACACGAACAGTAAGTTCAGGTTTAGTTCTTCTCTTTAATAGTCATGAGTGTCTCTAAAATAATGTATGCTTTGTGTCACTTAGTCAAAATTCCACAAGTTAAAGATTAACTATAAGCTTTTTATACAACTTGTTAGGTATTTAGTATGCCTATATTATGTTTTAAAATAAATCTGTTCAACTTAACTTGGTTTAGACTTTAGGTCCAAAGTAGCATCATGTAGGGAATATTTTCCTTTCAAAATGTTCCTGAACATATAATATTTAATTCTGGTAGGATTTTTCAATATTTATTGTGAATTATATAGTAACAGGTGAGTCTAAATATTGCCTTCATAGCTGTCATCTAGGTTAAGGTAAGCTGTAAGAGAACAATGCCGTCATAACAAAGCGATTTGAGAACTGTGCTGAAGGCAAAGAAATTGAGGGTAATGAAATCCATCAGGGAGGTGTACAGGAGATACGTAGGTTTAGGTATTTCCATGTAAAATGTTTTGAATGTTGTAGCTTGAAGCTGCAACATATGTATGACAGTGGTAGGTTTATCAGATGCTAGGAAGAATATGTTAATGTGCTTGGGTACAAAATATTCCAAGTTGGTACTCTAAAGGTGAATCATGTTTTTATAGATTGTCGTGGTTCAAGCCCAGCCGGCAA
>NW_009943142.1:21487-29171 GCF_000696875.1 Nestor notabilis | reverse complement strand
TTGCAATAATTAATAATTATAAAATAATATTATTAGTTACTTAGTCAAAAGAAAATGTTAATTTCTGGATTAAATGAGATAAAGGCAATCAGACCCCAGATTTATTCATTACTAATATTTCAGGGACACCAGCTTCTCAGACTGTTGTCAGCACAGTTTTGCTGCTGTCTTGGCTTGGTCTTGACAACATTCTGCAAACTGTGCTTTCAGACTCTAAAGAGAGAAGGAAAGTGTGTGGAATACAGGGAAGATGAACTGGAAACTATTAAATAACTTAGAAAGTATTTTTCACTTTTTTAAAGAATAACTTGTTTTAAACAACATGAGACACTGTGTGTGGGATACATGTAATCTGTCACTTCAGAATAACTGTTATTTAATGTGTCCAGGAGTGTTAATTCTCACTCTTACTGTGGCGCACTTGGACCAAGACTTCCCTCAATCACATTTTGTTGCTTTTTTTTATCCTTGCACTCCCATGTGATCTGTTAGAGCTTTTAAAAGACCTGAGAGCTTATTCAAAGTATTTTGATTGATTACAAAGCAGCAAGTAACTTTCTATTCCAGATGAGTAATGCAGACAATAAAATGTTGTTTAGTATGACTACATTTAATACCTATTTGACATCTTTATGTCATAGCCTCAGTGGCATCTTTTCTTTAATATTAAGGTCATTAGAAATACACAGCTTGACTATTCTCACATCAGGAAAAACACTTCCAAAGTTAATGTAGTAAAACTGGGAGTGCAAGAAAAAAAGACCCATAAAAAAGAAGCACAAAATTAAAAACCTGGGCAAGCACATTTGTTCAGGAACCAGCTCTGCATGTGTACCCAAGGACATACCTAAGAAAGGAAGAGACTTTCCAGCTGATGACTGCTATTATCCCTGCAGTATGGGACAAAATGAGCTCTGATGCATCTGCAACCCTGCTTACATGTCCAACAAATGGGAACCAACTTACAAATGACTGAATCCCATAAGCTTTGTTGCTGAGGAAGAAGAAAAGCCCCAGATTTCAAATGCTCAGATTTCAGATGTAACACTGATGGCAGAAAAGCACTTGCAAGCAGGTGCAAACTCAATAAAGAAACCCACAGAGATTCAAAAACATGGAATAGGGGATAACAGCTCAGAGTCACCCCTCAAGGCCAAACTTCACTTTGCAGACTTGCCTGCTTATCATTTGAAACAAAACCAAGCAATCCTCCAGAACCTACCCTGGGTATCAAATATTTAAGCTGTGTAATCACCAGAAAATCCTCCCCTGGATTCCTGCACATTGCTTCAGGGATCAATTAAAAGCACAACATCTTCCTACCAGTCCTGCAGGTTTCATCCTCTCAGCCACTGGGACTCAGGAGCTGCCAGCTGCCAAAAGCATAAAGCCAAACACCAAATGAGATACTAAGGGCAAGAAGAAGGCAAGAGGGGGAGGAAGGTGAAAGAAACCTGCTTCCTGTGATTATTCATACAAGTGCTTTAAATGTTCATCTTCAGAACTAGAGTAACTAGTGACATTACTGACAATGGCATGGTGCAGTAAGAACTGAGGAGGGAAAACACAGGGCTGAGAGTGCTTCATTCCTATATCCTGTAGGAGTAGGTGCACTGGGAGTGATGTTGTGTAAGGAGAGTTCATCTGAAAACAGCCCCTGCCCTGTGATGACACCGTTTGTTTTTTTCTAACCCATCTCTGGTTTTGCCACAGGCATTAAAATGGAGAAGCAGAGATTGAGTCTACTGTGGAAGAGAAGCCAGTTGATAATTAAGCAGTTGGTGTCCTTTGTACTGTGGTCCTTGGACAAGGCAGCTTTGCATGAGACAAGGTTTTGGTAGTGACATACCACAGAAAATACTTTAAAAGTAAGAGATGACTAAGGATCAACAGATAGGATAGGGTTTACAATGGAAAGGAGGGATTTATTTTGGAGATACGCTGTTGGATCAACATTTCAGGAGGAGGTTAACTTGGGGAAGTGGAATGTCTTGGAGGCTGGAGAAAGAAGCGGGTCTGAGATGGCATCATTAGTGTCAGGGGATTTCCAGAGATGAGGAGTTCACATAGGGGTGCTTGCTGAAGGGGGCTTGAAGTAGCTGTCATTTGGAGGGCAGTTGGATGGATAACCCTGAGATTTCCTACCGGAGATGTCCCAGCCATTTGCAGATAAGATTTAAAAATTGTTTAATGGTTTCTGTCACAGAAATAATGCCATAAAAGCCCAGGTAAGAGTTTTCACTGCCTAACTGTAGGTGCCATTGGCGACTGGAGGACTAGTTTCCACTGCTCTCATGTAGCTAATAGAGATGGGCTTCTCCTGAGGGATTCAGCAGAAACCCACTGCAGATGTTCTCTGCAGATTTGCCTCTTCAAGTATTTCTCTCACTACAGATCGAAGCTGAACGAATAGCATAGAGTAGCTCCTGCGTTTCAGATAGATGTAGGTAGGACAAAGCATGCTTAAGCAAATAACTCGCAATGAATTGAGCATTAAAGACTTCCCAGACGATATTAATGCCTTTGCTTCTGTTTTCAAAACCAGTGATGGGCCTTGGGACCCCCAGACCCTTGTGTTGGAAGACTGTGACTGAGGGATGACAAACTCCCAGCCAACTCTGAACTTGTTCAAGACTTGCTGCTCCATCTGAATGTGCATAAATCTAAGAGGCCCAATTGGATCCATCCCAAGTTTAGCTGGCTGATGTCATCACGGGACCTCTCTACATTATTTTTCAACAGCCATGGGAGTCTGGAGAGGTCCCAATCCACTGGAAGATGGCAAATGCTGTCCCAGTTTTCAAGAAGGGTAAGAAGGAAAACCCTGGTAATTACAGGCCTGTCAGTCTCACTTCAGTGCCTGGTAAAATTAAAATTAAGGAGAAGGTTATTCAGGAGGTTATTGAAAAACAAGTCATTGTTCATAGCCAGCATGGGTTCACAAGGGGAAAGTCCTGCTTAGCTAATTTAATTTCCTTTTATGAGAAGGTCACCCATCTAGTTGACCAAGGGAAGACAAGATGTGATGGTTTCGGATTTTAGCAAAGTTTTTGATACTGTCTCTCACAGTGTCCTTCTGGATAAACTGTCCATCACACAGCTAGAGATGTCCATAATATAGTGGGTGAGCAATCAGCTGATGGATCAGTCTCAAAGGATTATAGTAAATGGGCTTATATCAGGCTGGTGGCCAGTAACCAGAGGGGTTCCCCAGGGTTCAGTTTTAGGGCCAGTGCTCTTTAATATTTTTATAAATGATCTGGACACAGGAATTGAATGTTCGTTTAAGTAAGTTTGCCAATGATACTGAACTAGGAGGAGCTGTGGACTCCCTCGAGCATAGAGAGATCTGGATAGACTGGAGAGCTGGGCAGTCGCCAACCACATGAAATTTAACAAGAGCAAATGCCAGATTCTCCACATGGGATGGTGTAATCCTGGGTATACATAAAAACTGGGGGATAAGAGGATGCAGAGAGACCAGCTTGCTACCTACTGCACCTGCGTCAAGTCAGATAATCTGAATAATCGGTATTGTTCCAGATGACAGAAATGGATCATCCTTTGTCAAACATGCCATGTCTCAAACTCATGGAATTACTTCACAACTTTATCTTCAGCCAATTTCAATACATGACAACATCTATCATACCCAAAACTAATCAAACATCCACTAGTTCCATTTATCTTCATGGAAGCCCCTACACACAGATGCATCTCTGTACACTTCATAACAAGAATCACTTCCTGTGGTGGTATCAACTAATGAATCTTCTTTAATTGCTGACAGCAGGATAAGCAACATCAGTTTCTTCCACAAAGCCATGTCCATCTGTTGCTCATTCTTCATAGCTGCTAAAGTAAATGGCAAGCACTGCAGCCACAATGATCTGGCACATCAAGTTAAAGCTGATGTCCCAGGTAATTTCCCTGTTGCAGCTAATTTGGTATTTTCTTTTTCATGACTCAAAGCCAGTTGTTCCCTAGATTTTTGCATGCTAACCTCACTGCACCAGGGATGCTCTAGACAGTCAGTCAGTGCCAAGGCCAGGGGTACCACGCAGCTTCCAGGGGATATGTGGTATACAAGAATAGCTGGGTATGAAACCTTTAAGGTCCACTCCCCTCCCAGCCTGTTGCTCTACACACCTAAGAAAAATACATGATATAGATATAGGTATAGATAAATACAGATACAGATACAGGTACAGATACAGATACAGATACAGATATAGATGTAGATGTAGATATACATACAGATACAGATATATAGATATAGATGTAGATGTAGATGTAGATGTAGATATAGATATATAGATATAGATATAGATATAGATATAGATATAGATATAGATATAGATATAGATATAGATATAGATATAGATACAGAGATAGAGATAGAGATAGAGATAGAGATAGAGATAGAGATAGAGATAGAGATAGAGATAGAGATAGAGATAGAGATAGAGATAGAGATAGAGATAGAGATAGAGATAGAGATAGAGATAGAGATAGAGATAGAGATAGAGATAGAGATAGAGATAGAGATAGAGATAGAGATAGAGATAGAGATAGAGATAGAGATAGAGATAGATTAGATAGATAGAGATGCACATGTATACATACATAAACACATCTACATATACATATAAATATACATACACATAGCAAAAATGTAATTGATTGCTGCTGTGCAGGATGAGTGTTTAAGAAAAAAAGAAATAAGAAAAAAAGAGGCATGTTTGGGTAAATCTAATGTAAAACTCATATACTGTAATCCATGAACAGATTTGAGTTACTACATAATATAATAGTAATGTCCATGGCTTTTTAAAAACTATCTTGTTTTTTCTTCCCTCCTTTGCTAGTTCAAGTATTTATCTCTCTGACCCAGCATTTTAATTTCTTGTGGTCTTTCTCCTTTATGCAATTCTATTCCCAGTTCTCCATGTTACTGCCAGTAATTACCATTTTCTTTCCCAGTTAGGCCATTCAGAATCTGGATTTTCCACAGATAGATTAAAATATTAAGAAACTTGGAATACATTTCCTGGTCTCACTGCAAGGAAATGCAAGTAGAGCCACACAAGTTTTAGAAATACAGAAAGAAAATTACTAAGAAGATTTTTCAGTCAATATTCAACTTTTCAACTTCAATATTGCTGAAGTAATCTTCTCTCCTTTTCTTTACCTTTTCTAATGTGTAGCCGTATATAAACATTTTGATGAGCTTGATATATTGTGCCTCTGCCAGAACATGATGTTTCAATATTTTCTCATTAAAAACTTGAGCAACCAATACATCTAATTAGCATTTTTATTTCCTCAAATCAGCATTTTCTAATAGAAATTATTGGCCAGTTCTACTTATGTTTATTATTCCCCTGTTGGAGTGTTGTCAATATAAACACTAATTTATTCTCTTTTAGAAACTGTCACCAGAAGCTGAATACTGGTCTTCAACCTGGTTTACCCACCAGGTGAGGCTGGAAAACATGGATGCTCTGTAATTTTTCAGGCTACATGAAGCCTCTCGGAAGTTTTCTGCTGTACTTGAGACAGATTACAAAGTTCAGAACAACTCATTTTCCTCGGCTGTTTGCTTGCTTAACTAGTGTCAACTTTGTTTAAAATATGATCTTGACACCAGAGAGTGGGTGGCAGAGATTATACCTGGGGATTCTCTTGTTTCAACGCATGCGTGTCTGTGTCTTAAACTGATTCCAAAGTATTTGGGAAAATGTTTAGCTCTGGCAAAGCCTTTCATAACTCAGGTCATGCAGAAGAGGTAGCTGCTGCCACTGGAAAAGAATAAATTAAGCTCAGCGGGTTTGGACTTCTTGACAGCAATGCGATTTCTCCCGTACGCTGCTGCAGTGATTTAACACCCATCAGGCTGTCGTGGCGGTCTGCAGCGGTCCATACCCGCGGCTCCCGCCTGCAGGCTGGGCACCAGGTGGCACTCCCGGACCGTCTTCTGCTCGGAGCGCCCAGGGCTGGGGGTTTGGGGACATCTCCGTGGCTGGGGGGCTGTGAGCACGCTGCAAACACCGCCGGTGTTCGGTAAATGCGATCCCGGAGCAGCCTGTGCTTTAATTCACATCACTACTCTGTATTTATCTCATGGTAGAGGGCACAAAACACACAAAGGAGGTAACTCGGGAAAACGTTATCAGTGAATAGGACTTGATAGTTACTATTACTGTTATTATTTCTCTTTGTGTTGCTGTTAAAAGTTCATCTTCTCTAGAGAAGAGATTAAAAAGACTAACATTTTTCAGGTATGTAAGAAATTCTCACAAAGAACAGTGGGAATATGCTGCCCTTTGCCTTCATTGTGAATAGGACAAATCTAAGGGATATTTAGTTTAGATAATAAATACAATGCTGAAATGAAGAGAGTAAAGCACTGGATACGATTGCACAGGGTGGCTCTGGAGACCTCGTCACACCAGTGTTCAGGAACAAATGAAACTGATTTAGGATGAAGAGCAGCAGAGGAAGGACTGCAGGACTTGTCAGGGTTCTTTCTAGTGCTGTTTTCTGTGGCGAGGTGAGATAAAGACTGTACTGAGGTACTCAAACAGCATCTTGCCCAGTGATACGGGCTGCATAAAGTCAGATAAAATTCTTGATAAACCCTTTTTAACTGAAGCTCTTCAGAGCCAAACAAGCTAATTGAAAACTTACTCAGGTATATTGACATTAACAGTGATCACCCCCTTGGACTGCATTCCATTCACACCCTCAGATTTGACATTCAAAAGAGAGAGCAAGGATGAAGAATCATCTCCTTCCTCTTGTAAAGAATTTCCATTTTCCTTTGGAGGCATTTCTTTTTAATACTTGAAAACATGTGTTTGCAGGGTTGGTTTGGTTTGTTTCTTCAAGCCCTTCAAGCTTGGAACCAGACTTCATTGTATATATGTGTAACAGTTTCCCACACTGCGCCATAAGGGTAAAACTCGAACTAAATAAGAAGAGCATCATTTTCATGAAACATATATTCTAACATTCCTACATACCACATACGTGAACACATTTCGTATATTAACAAACATGGGACTAGTAAGATCATTTTCTGAAGTAAAGTATATTCATTTTACTAGATGAACATGATGTTTCTGGAGAGGACAGAAATTCAGGATTAACTGAGAGAAGAGTAAGGACCTTATTTCTGGCATTATTTAAAAGAGAGGAGGGCGTACATACTCTTGAAACTTGGTGGAACCTTTTAAAGTGAGATCCTCACTAGCTTTTTCACACTGTTGGTGACTTATGTCAAAGAGCCTCAATCTGCTTACAGTGGAGAGTCTTCTCTCTTCTAGCACAATGACCTCCAGTGTGTGGATCTTCCTCACAAGAAGCTCCCAGTTCCTGTGATGTCCCTTCTCTGTGCCAGCTGTTCTGAGGAACATGCAATTGTGGCCGCACACCCCCCAAGAATGAACCTGCTGATGAGTGTTTCTGTTTGTGACTGTCTGATCTTTAAAACTGACTTAGTAGGAATGAGACAAGATGATATAATATGAAGCTGCAAATAGAAAAATTATGCCTAATTTAAGGCATTGGGAATGTTGGTACTTCAATATGCGTTCAAGATATTAACCAACCTACAGCATGATACAGGTAGAGAGTCTGATTTAGAAGTGGTAAGCCCAAGACCACCTGGATTAAAACAGGC
>NW_009943142.1:18171-21274 GCF_000696875.1 Nestor notabilis | reverse complement strand
TTCCCTACAAACATATATACACAAGGAAGTGCAAGGTAAAACTGTTTCCTATTGAAGGTGCCAATTCTCATACGTTTCAGTTTCACAGACTGATTTTCTTGTGTGTGTCTCTAATTTCACCTACATAAACCGATCACTATTATAGCTTACTGGACTAGGAATCAGCTCCAGGTTGACTGGGAAGCCGTAACTAGAACAATGACAACAACAACAGCAACAATAATATCATTTACTTTTATTATTACTGATAAATCGTTCACTAAAATTCCTCCCATCTCTCTCAGTTCTGCTCTGGAGGATCAACCACATCACCCATGTAGATTACTGGTATGTTGTCTCTGATGTCTAAAGCAGGAAGAAATGGAATTGAGCAGTCCCAGGGAAGCAGTTGACTACAGCAAAGTGGCAGATTACAGCCATCACAAGATTTTCCCATCAGATGCTATAACCAGCCATCTTGAAAATGGTTAATAAAAGAATTTGACAAGAAATCCACATTAATATTTAGATTTCAGAGAAGCAAACACATTTGCATGTGTGCCTACAGCCATTTTAGTCTTAATTCTGAAGTTCCCACATTCTGGTACAGCCTCCCTCACTAACACTCCCAGATCTTTTAAGTATTCCATTTCTCTTTCTCACCTTTCTTAGCTCTAGTCATTCTGATCATCACACAGATAAAACTACAACAATTTTATAAGCAGCATACCAGATAGGATTTTTAAATATGTAAAAGTTACCCATATCCAGCACTGAATCAGTTTGCAAAGAGATGTAACATATTTCATTAGACCAGATGGTGCAATTAAGAAAAAAAGAGAAGTCTGGATACAATGTAAAAATTGAACTTTTTCCATTTGGAGTAATAAATGCATTAGTTTTACTTTTCTAATCATGTTGATCTTTAAATGCATTTTAGCCTCAAATTCTGGAGAAATGAGATTGTCAAAACTGACATTAAATTTCTGGTTTTAGTGAAAAGAAATGTGTCAGTTGACCCAAAGAAATAGTTTCATTCATAGAAATTTTTCTTAATTTGCCACTTTTATTCTGATTTAAAAGAAAAGTTAAAATCCACAGAAATTCAGTTCCTGTACAGCTCTACCTGTGCTAATTCAACAACAGCAGACAATTTATAAACAAAACCCAGTAAAAGTGCAAGGAAACTGATTTTGCTTAAAAGTCTTAAACAGAAAGTTCTATTTCAGTTTACCATGAGAAAGAGTTAAAGCGATGGGTTGCTGTTGCTTTTTAATTAAAACAGTGAAAATTAAAGCAAAGAATCAGTAAGAGAATTAAAGCTTGGCACACAGACTTTGGAACCTGTTTCTTGCACAAAGGCAGGGCATGTTGCAGAGAGGTAGACAATAACAGCACTAATAAAATGATAAGCTGTGTTGTGAAATGCAAAAGGTGAATCACTTTGGGGACAGCAAAGTGATAAGGACAAACAAGACATTCAATAGCACCAAACTTCTCTGAAAAGTTTGAAAGATCTGAAAATTGATGGTGCTCTGAGATTCAGGCGATGTGAAACTAAGAATATTAAAAATAAACAAGAATAGAAGGTGGAGGAGTTTCAGCTGACATTTTCAGAAATGCATTTAGTACAGTAGAGAGTCCCTTTGGACTAAAAAGTAACTAACATAACCTTTTAGAAGAAGAGTCAAGGGACCCGACAGGAAAATACAGAGCAGTCACATTCACAGTCTACTTTCAGAGATCAAAAGGAAGAATAGTTAAAATAGCCAGACTTCTCTTGCCTTCAAATGCATCCTTTGTTAAGACTTCTTTGAAGATCTCGCTGACATGCTACTCCAGAGAGCTGCATCCCTTAGCTAAGATGTCCTAGAGCGCTTGATAACACAGCCCACCAGCAACAAATGTCTAATGTGAAGAAAGAAGCATCAACAGATAAGGTAGAAAGTGGAACAATGGGATAAGAATAACAGGTTGTCATAAACAAATCTGCCTGCATACCTTAGAGATCAGTGTTAGAGCTGGATCATTGCTTGTCAACAAGTCAAGAGGAAAAAAATACAGAATTTAAATTGTGTGTCTTGTACAATAGCAGAAGAAAAGGCACATTAAGGCTGAAAAAAATAAAGTGTGTTAACATTGATTTACTCTCCTGGAAATGGTATGTGAGACATATCCCACCATCTACTGCCAGATAAATTACAAATAAACCCCAGTTACATCAGACAAAACTGCACAAATGTGTGCAGATGTCTCTTCAGAACTCAGCTCAGGTAGGTAGTTTGTGGTTTCCTATTTTTAGGGACAGATCCTCAGCTGCTATAGGCTAGCACTAAAGTCAAGATGCCAAAAGTTAAAACTAAGCACATAGCAAAGACCTTATTTTAAAGCAGAACAGCAGTTCACAGTACACGCCATTAAGGCTTGAACAGGACATCTGTTGAAGACTCAGCTGTTAAATCCAGCTCTCTGGAGCTGCAGTCCAAAGGCTTTATCCACAGCCACCATGAAGGATGTCTTTAAAGCCATGAGCATTAAATCTTTGCTGCTTTCACAGATCCTTACATGACTCAGTTCTTCTTCAGTGTTATTTGCCCCGACTCCCACATGTGCCCACTAATCTTTTATACATCACAGCAATCTAAACTAGACTAAATGGCTCGGGGTAGGGACTTCATCTGCTCATTTGTTAGTAAAGTGCCATGTATACCTTTAGTACAATATAAATAAGTAATAAGGCTAACAAGGCTGACTCTATATATAGGGACTTGAAAGTCAGACAATCTTAACATCAATCTGCCACTTTATTAGCAGCCAGTGAAGCTTGCAGATTCCTGGCCTAATGTGCATACGCCAGCCAGTTTCAGTTGGCAGCTTAGCTGCAGGTGACAAAACATCTTTTCTGACTTGCATAAAAATATGTATGTAAGCAAAGAAAAACCCGGGAAAATATTATCTACTAGAAAGAAAAATGATACAGGCTGACAAAGAGATTTAGAAACTGGGTGGGGGTGGGGGGTGTATAAAGCCCATGATGATTCAAAAGTGCAGAAAGATGTTGGGTTCAGTGATGCTGATGGTGATAGATCAGGCATTTGGCAATATGCATCTCTTGTCATTCCAA
>NW_009943142.1:16469-18140 GCF_000696875.1 Nestor notabilis | reverse complement strand
TTCCTGCTGCCTTTGC
The DNA here is from genome assembly GCF_000696875.1 of Nestor notabilis. NCBI lineage: Eukaryota > Metazoa > Chordata > Aves > Psittaciformes > Psittacidae > Nestor > Nestor notabilis. The sequence goes on along the minus strand of NW_009943142.1, from coordinate 18,124 downwards.
TTTGTCTCTTTCATCTGAAATAATCTGTCAATACAGGAACATGGGAATGGAAGCTGAATCTCTTACCTGACCAGGACTGAAAGCGCACCACCGGGAGTGGGAAGAGGCAGGAGATGCAAAGGGGATGTGGCCTGTTGCCAGGTACATCTGTTAAATAACTCTCAGAGATGGCTCAGCTTTTACAATTACTGGATTTGAGGATTTCTGACCACTGGCATACAACAAGCTGGTACATTTAGTGAAGAGCAGTTGGCATCTCTCCTGAAAGAGGCTTGAGGCTGGGTGTATAATAAATGACTCAAACCATATATCATTAGTCCCCTTAAAAAATCTTGAGACAGAATAAGCATTTTATGGGATAAGATGGAGGAAGTGAAGCAAAGGCTGGACAATGTACAGGTGATGACTGTGATAAAACCAAAATCATCATATCCCCATACTGAGTGAGGTAATTTAGGTCATTAGTCTCCAAGTCTCATCTACACTAGATGGTTGTATTGAGGCAGCTTTGTTGGCATATTGCTTTCTCTTTGTATGCACGGGGACTCTGTGGTGTAAATTCCACAGTCTCCTTGATCACCTCTCTGAAAACACGAGCTTTCATGTCAGAGTAATGTACAGTTACCTACACATTCTCCTCTTCTTATGGTGCAAGAAAAGTGAAGGACCTACAATGGCTGTGAAGCACACAGTGGGCAGCTCAAAGTGAAGTCCTCATTCCAGTGACGAGAAGCAGTTTAAAAGGCCTGCCGATGATACACTGTAAAGGGAATATTGCATTTAAGGACCCTCAGTGGACTGAATTAAAGTATGCTCATATCCATACTGCATATAAGGACTATCAGCTGCTTTATAAAGGGAAACATCTACAGTACAAGTAGCGAAAAAACCTGTTCTACAGAAAATAAAATTAAATATAAGCACATGGAAGGTCAGACAGTGCCAGGAAACAAATAAAATGATATCAAAGAAACTGCTCCTGTATAAAAATCGAATCTTACTCAGATATGAATCCTGTTAACTTCAGCTGATGCAGGAGCATAACGTTTTTTGGATGAAAGAAGGTTGCTGTAGACATTTCTGTAAATAGTTTCTGTTTTATCACAAACAAACTTAAAATGGTTTTACAATTCTTTTCCTTTTCTTTTTTTTAATCTTTTACTGATATGTTTTTTTTTTAAATCTTCACTCCTTTTCCTCGCCTGCAATTCACCCTGAGACAGAGACTAAGCAGGAGAGTAACCATTTTTCCTTTGGTATCACAGCCTTTCACCTTTGTGGTCCTTTGGAGGACACTAAGTCTTGTGTTTAAATCACCAATCCCCTTTGGAGGAGGTCTTACTTTCTGGGTGGCTTCATCAGTCAGATCCACAAAATGACTGCTTCTCAATTTATATTATTTTAAATGACACTCCCTTATCTGTCATTGTCACACAGCACAGTAAAGCCTTCTTTGAGAGATGAGAAGGATGGTCTGTTGTCACATTAGCTCTCTACTGCAATTAGAACCTGCTTGTCTGCTAACTAATCACACTTGTCTGCCTCACAGCCACATTTTCACTTCTTTACTTTCCTTCAAATTAACTTCAAATCTCTGAAATGGATATGACTTCTCAGGAATAAGCTCCAAATCTACACAGATGACCCTCAGTTTT
>NW_009943142.1:11893-16438 GCF_000696875.1 Nestor notabilis | reverse complement strand
CAGCAGGAAGGTTCCTTTCTTCCATCCATCCTTCTTTGTCACCAAACATTCATCTTTAAAAGTGGAGAACAGCGCTGCACTCAAGACAGCAGACTCTGGCCATCTGCTTCCAATTTTTAACTATGTCACAGACTTCTCCAGGAGGTTGGCCACTCCTGCTGGGATGGGGCTTGTCTTCCCTGACTCAGCTGTCCAGTCTACGCTGTTCTCTGCAGTCAAGAGAGAAGCATCACCAGTGGTCCCGAGGACACCATTCTCAGTGGTGTTTTTCACTCTCCTTTGGTGAATGGGAAAGCCTGGACAACAGGGTTAGTCTCCACACCACAGCTTTCAGATGACTAACACTTACAAGGAAATCTTATTACTACCCATTCTCCATCCCAGATCTCTAACAATGGTAATAACAACCATGCCCTTCTTCTAACTGTTACCAGTCATCTTTGTTCAGGATATAAAATGTTTTAACTCATACTCTGTGTTTGAAGAATACCCAGTTAAATAAAAGAGGGACTATGTGTGCCTCCGCTGCAGGAAAGGCTGCAGCACCCATCTAACTCCTGTTAAACATCCAGCCAAACAGGGGAGGACACAGCCACCCGCCAGGGCAGGTGGAGACCTCTGACAGCAGTTGACCACATCCAGCCAGCCTTCCTCTGTTTAGCCAATAGGAAGATTACTTGAGAGTGATTTTCAATATCCTTTCAATTTGGCCTATATTCAACTTACATTCTTGAAGTTGACAGTATCTCAATATAGATCCAGCATTTAAATACATGCAACTGTTTGACCTGCCATGTACAGCTCTCTCTCTGATCACTTTGCCTTCCACCCTTGTATTTCCTCATCTTGTCATACTAAGATTTTGCCCAGAAGAAAGCCATGAAGCTCTGAATGTTCAGACGCATCTGGAATTGAGCTTTATTTATTCCAATGATTATGAATATTAAGGTTAAATATGAAATTCAAATCCACACCCGGTATCTGGTTGTGACTATCTGAAATTCATAAATACCATTTAACACATTATTAAGTTAGTCAAGTGTTAGTTCCTAAGAATAGAGAGAAAATCATTTGGGTTTACCCACCATAGCTTAGAATTCACCACTAGATTTGGGTTCACCGTTTAAATCAGATGATGAGGAAGAAGGTTGCTCCAGTTAAGATCTTGCTCCTTGTTAATGTCACAGGGATCAGGAGTCCCAGGTAGTTTGGCCTGAGCTAATCTCTATTCTTGATACAATGTTGAGAAGACTTACAAATGCAGAAGCAGTAATTATCACTATAACAAAGTTTACGGCATCAGGAACAACAGAATGAGGAGAGGCTGCTGAAGCTATTCACTCCCTTTTCGCCAGAAAGCCAATCTGTTCCTGGCTCTCACACTCATAGGAAGGCTGTGTTCAAATTTAGGTCTTGCCTTACATGGTCAAATAAGAATTCTATCTCTGCCTAAGGAACATTTCATCTGAAGTTATTTTCTACTCTTCCCTTCTCCTTTAGCTAAGGAACACTTTGGTTAAGTTCATTCTGAAAATGTTCTCCTCATTATAAACACACAAGAATACATTGACATCTTCTCATGGTACACGTACGAGTGCAGAGAACATTACCAGCAGTAGCACAATTCCTATAGACCAATTATACTGCTGACATTTTCTAAATAACCACCAGACAAGACAAGACACGAGCTGCTATCGTTCCCCTAGTGTGAAGACAGATGGGCAAACAGTCTTGTTCAGACAATTCTCAGAATTTTAGTCAAGCAGTTAAAATACAGGAGGGTCAGAAAGAATTATTTTCTTCATCTACATTTTTAATATGATGATTTCCAACACAAAAATGACTGGGGACATGCATACATTTCATATGAATACACAGTTACATACAGATACAGATACATACACACGCTTAACATGCAATACAGAATATGTAATATCAGCTTATACGATTCATATCTTTTTATAAATACCCTCTCCTAAAAGCAGATTTGTGTATTGGATACATTATTAAGATGTGAAATTCAGCTTATTGAAAATTTGTGTTGTCTATTTCTTTAGTTTTTCAGAAGTCACGTGCTGAATGACTTTCTAACATCCCTTATTTAGAAGGGTCAATACTAATCTGATTTTTGTGTCAATCTTACAGCACAAAGCACAGCAATTTCAATAATAAAATTAGTTATTATTTTGACAGCTCTCCAAAGTGAGATGTTGGCCTGAGTCTGGAATGCCAATAAACTCAAAGCTAAGCTCATGCTTAAGTACTTCCTTGTATCAGAGCCAATAAAACCAGCTGAGAGGAGGGATTCATTAAAGGTAGACTTACGAATCATTAGCATGGGAATGGTCACTGGACATTTTTAAGTAGATTACATAGAGATACTGGATACAAACAAAGAGAAGAGAAAAGACACTAATAACTCTCCCTCTTGGACGTGACAGAAAGCTGAGGTCAGGGGAAGGATTTGCAAAAAGCATCCCAGTAAGAACCTGACTTGGTTCCCTCAGACCATGTGTAAAAGTAAGACTGCTACTGCTTTCCACTGACCTTAACGTGGCACTAAACAATGCGGAAAGGTGCCAAGCTGGGAGATGCAGGTGCAGTCCTGGGTACTGGGAACTGCAAATGTGTTTGCATCCATCATTTATGTCCATATTAGAGGACTGCAAAAACATTTGCCTGTTGACAGAGAGAGAGTTTGGATTTCCTCCAAATAATAAAAACATGCTGCAGATGCAAACCAGGAGTGATGCAGCAGCATCACCTATTAGTCAATACAAACAATATTGTATATGCACGGTACAAAAGCACCACCATGTTCTCTAAAGCAGTTTAACAAATTAAGTAACCTCTGTTTGTATGCAGCATTATTTCAGTATTTTCAGTACAATAGCTGTCAGCATTGCCCTTAGCCTGGATTCCTTCTTTGTGCTTAAATTTCCCATGTCCTTCCTGTTGTAAATTTACTATATGACTGAAAAATCAAAAGTGGGGGGAAGGATATGTAGATAAAAAACTGCAAATTGGATGAACCAAACCATGCTCTTCCCATAAGATCTGTCCTGTTCATATGAAACATAAGATCTTGATGCTTAAATTCTAATGCTAAAGACCAAGGCATAGCAAACTACTGACTCCTAGTATATTTCTTCTAGAAGGATGAAAGATTGTTGGCCCTCTGGGATTATGACTCTAAGAAGCACTGTTATTTCAGACCTGATGTTTAGGCCATTAACGATTCAGTGCAGCCTTTTCCTTTACTTCAGTAGCTGTAGTCCTGTCCCTAACGTCATTTTTTTCCCATTTAGCCCACAGATTTGATGATATTAACATCTGAAATATATTACTTCAGTTGGTGTTAATTAATTTAGCTGATACATTGCAACTTTTAAACTCTATTGGTCATAGAAGGCTGAACTTTCAGGTTAATTATTTCTGAATCATTTTAATCAAAAATAAAAAATATTTTAAAAGATAAATTAAAATTAGAGAAAGATGTTTCTCTATCATAATTTATTAGGCTCCCACCAGTGGTTATGTGTCCTGTAAAGAAGCCATAATTCTCCCACTAAACTTGCGTTACCTAGATAAGACAGGTAGAATGTGCTCTCAGTGTGGGTTTCAAATAGTTATCGCAGGAAAGATATGCATCTTAGAAATGGCCCTTTATTTACTGTGAGCTGGACCAAGTTCATCAATCCCACATTCTGACATATCCCAAACCAAGACTTAAATTCTGAAGTTCACATTTTGAACTTGTGTGCATCAATTTATTTTAAGTTTTGCCCTCATTAGTTTTCAGTCACGATTGTCAGCTAATAAAATACAGGATGGCACAGACACTCAACTCATGTAAATTTGCCCTGCCACTTGATAGCTGGCTCTTTGACGTCAGTGGAACCATGACAATTTCCATCAACCCCAATAGATGGTTCTTTTCCTCCTGTTATCCACTTCCCTGGTGACATGAATCACTAGAAGCTGCCACTGCTGTCATATATTGCCATATAGACAAAAGATAAGTCTCTCAGAAAACTTCACATTTCAGGCTATCAGAGGATGTGGATTTGAAAACCCAGTTCAACTGAAATGACAAATGATGAAACACTGACTTGACCTTTGCACTGTAGTTTTCTTCTTTTCATGCTTGAGGATAAGTTTCTAATTCTCCTCATGCCTGCAGCTATTACTCAGCAGATATCAGCTGCTGAAGGACCTCTTCCCACGCTCTCTTAATACTGTATGTTTGCTCTGTCATTTCTGGCACTAAAGGAAGCAGCATCCCTAAATACATTTCTATCATTAAATATTGATTGAGAAGAAAGATAAGATGGCAGTGTTGCATCTCTGGTGGGAAGATGTGCACAGGCTGCAGGGAAAAGAAGGAATATTTGAAAGATTTGTAATTACTGGTCCAAGCAAGGACCTTCCTATGGAGTGCGGAACATGTACTGGCAAATCATAATCTTCCTAAATGAAACTAAGAATTCTTTAATCTCAGCTGCAGAAATAGCAACAGGGCAGAGATTTTATCTGAAAACACTC
>NW_009943142.1:1004-11862 GCF_000696875.1 Nestor notabilis | reverse complement strand
ACTCTTTCTAAACCCAGACTTTAATTCTGTAAAGGCTGCAAAAACGATTTCACAGTTTTTTCTGAAATAAAAAAATATAATCCTTTTCTGTACTGTTTATACATGCCTTTTTTCTATACAGTACCTGCATGTGAGAAATAAAGACATACAGGCCTGAAGGTCCTCAATGCAAGCAATGAGAGCTAAGGATAATACCTCTGACAATTAAAAACAGAAAAAGAAGCCTGAAATAAAGAAGCACTCCTTGCAGAATATCTTCTACTCTTCTAGATATACATTTCTTTTACCTTTTCTGTTTTACAGTGATGCATGGATTATTATTGTTACCAGCATCATAGCAAGATGGTATGAGCTGTATGAGCTCAGTGTATGAGCACACACATTTTCATATCTGAGTCTTTCTTTTGTTGATAACCACATGGATGGTATTTGCTAATGTTTTTCAAAAAAGAGTCTTTTAAAGGGTTAGCATTGGCTAAAATAACTTTTTTTAAAAGTCCCACTTCTTATCCCTAAAGCTACAATACTTTGTCAAGTGTGCCAGCAATGCCCTTACAGCATTCAATTGAAAAGAGTTTTCAAATGTCTGGCTGAACAATAAACGGTAAGGTTGAAGGGGTCTGTTTATAATGTTTTGTTGTGGGTTTTTAGCTTGAGCAATTAAACTAATTAGTCAGCTTCTCCTGTTCACACAGCCACTTTCTGGTCTGTTTCACTTCAGGTTTTTTCTCTTATTATTATCACAAAGCAATGCGGTATGTCATTCACGTAGTGCTGGCCAGAAATTTTCCATCAAAAGCTTTCATTTAATGAAAAGCTTCTATTCAGTTAAATGAATACATCTGTAGCTACTCCTCACATCATGTATCAAAAGATGAGCACTTTAAAAAGAAACCTCCCTCCCATGCACATTTCAGATGTAAAAACCAATGAAAAAAACCCAGACAAACCCTAATTTTCATGACTTTTTGGGAGTCACTGGAGATGAGGTGGAAGAAGGTGGGAATGAAGAGAGTGTATTTTTTAGCCAATTCTGTTGGTATCACATGCAGTTCTCTCTGATGAAAATACATGGTGGAAACATCTTCATTGAATTTTAGCATAAAGTTTGGGGGTTTTGACTGGCCTTTATATATATATATATATTTTTAATGGGGTCTTTTAAAATCCAGATCAAACCTTCCTGCATTATAGGAAGCAGGCAATTGCAGCTGAAGGGCCCCACAATAGTTGCTTTGAGCTCCAGGATGGAGGTACACTAGAGTAATTAACACCCTGCTGCAACAGTCACAGTATTCAGTGATGAAGCTATGGTGATTTTCCAGCACCGCCAGTGCCATCCACTAATGCGGCAAGATTATTAAGCTGGAGGTAGTCAGGCTTTACATGAATGGGGACTTGTGCTTTTCTGTTTTAACTTTTGAGAATTCATCGCAGTGGTGCACTGCCAGGTTGGACAGGGCCTTGAGCAACCTGGTCTAGTGGGAGGTGTCCCTGACCACAGTAGGGGGGTTAGAACTAGATCATCTTAAGGTCCTTTCCAACCCAAGCCATTCTATCATTCTATGGTTGTATGAAAACAGTTGGATTATCTCAGAATCCTTTGCTACACAATATCATGTAATTTTAAAGTATCCTCTCTACCCTTACAGTCTGTGTGCCTGCATCCTTGCTCTTCACAGATCTGTAAAGACAGAAGCAGCCATGAGAGTTTTCTTAGGGTTGAGACAGCTCCTCTGCTGTCCCTGTTAAAGCACCACCACCAGCAAGTTTATGGCAGCCCCTCACAAAGGAACATCACTGTACTTCTCATCTGGAACAGCCTGAAATGACAGCAGAGACTGGTATTTAAGCTCTGTGTGGCTGACACTCCTTTTTGTCATTATTTTCAGTAAGCATTGCTACTAGCTGTGGTTGAGTGTCTACTCACAGATGACTAGAAGTATGAGGGATTCTCTGAATTCTCTAAGCATCACCATGTTTGGAAACTCTCATGCTGTCACACTGCATCTGACAGTATGCTCACTCTGCTTTTTGAGTTGTAACCTCAGAACACACTTACATCTCAGATCACTAATTATCATCTTCACTCCAGGAAAAGCCTTGTTCCAGATACTGACAAACTTGTGAAACTGAAATAACACCAGACTTCTCACTCACTTCACACGGCCCATGGAGACAGCACTTGCTCATGCCACATTTCATATTAAAAAAGCCCCTGTAATAATAAAGTAAATAAACAACTCCACCAAATTCTATTACCCTTTTGCAAACGACACGGACTACAACATTATGAGACTTCTTCTCTAGTAGCCCTCTTCCATCTCATTTTGTATTTCAAAGATACCAGGCATAAGAACAAATTAAAAAATGCAGTTATTGGATTTGAGTTACTGGACTTGTGCAAGGCATTTGACACTGTTCCAAATGACATCTTGTCTCTCACCTGGAGAGGCATGGATTTGACAGATGGACCACTTGATGCATAAGGAATTGGCTGGACACTTGTACTCAAAAAGTTGCGGTCAATGGCTCGATGTCCAAGTGGAGACTAGTGACAAGTGGTGTTACTCAGGTGTGGGTACTGGGACTGTTTAACAGCTGCTTAACATTTTTGTTGGCAACATGGACAGTGGGATTGATTGCACCCTCAGCAGGTTTGCCAACGACATCATGCTGTGTGGAGAGAAGGGATGCCATCAAGAAGCACCTTGACAGGCTTGAGATATGGTCCAGCACAAACCTCATGAAGTTCAACAAGGCCAAGTCCTGCACCTGGGTTGGGGTAATCCCAGGCACATCTACAGGTTGGAGACAGTCTGGATTGAGAGCAGCCCTGAGGAGGAGGACTTGGGGGTGTTGCACTGGTTGATGAGAAACAGAACATGAGCCAGCAGTGTGTGCTCACAGCTCAGAAACCAACTGTATGCTGGGCTGCATCAAAAGGACCGTGGCCAGTAGGTGGAGGGAGGTGATCCTGGCCCTTTACTCAGTTCTGGTGAGAACTCCCGTGCAGTCCTGTGCCCAGCTCTGGGGCCCCAAACATAAGAAGGATGGGAACCTTCTGGAGCAAGTCCAGAGGAGGCCACAAAGATGATAAAAGGCTGGAGCACCTCTGCTCTGGAGACAGGCTGAGACAGCTGGGGTTTTTCAGCCTGGAGAAGACTGCATGGAGACCTTAGAGCACCTTCCAATACCTAAAGGGGGCCTACAAGGAAGCTGGAGAGGGGCATTTTATGAGGGCAAGGGGGAATGGCCTTAAACTGAAAGAGATTAGATTTAGATTAGATATTAGGAAGAAGTTCTGTACTATGAGGGTGGTGAGACACTGGCGCAGGGTGCCCAGAGAAGCTGTGGCTGCCCCATCCCTTGCAGTGTTCAAGGCCAGGTTGGACGGGGCTTGGAGCAACCTGCTCTAGTGGAAGGTGTCCCTGTCTGTGGCAAGAGGGTTGCAACTAGGTAAGCTTTAAGGTCCCTTCCAACCCAAAGCATTTTATGATTCTATGATTATGGATGTACTCGTGGTAGGACTGCACTGCAAAAAGGAGAGCAGACCACCCCAGTCAGCTAGCACTCTACCACAAACAGTCTGGGAGTTAACACGAGGCAACAATCATTTTCAGTAGGCAGAATGTGTGTTGGGAGCCTTTTTCAAAGTTTAGGAGTCCAATAGCATGCATATGGGCTGGCCTTGCACCCAGAGAACTGTCTGATGAACATTTAATTTATTAGTACAGTTGCAGCCATCCAGAGCCTACTGAACATCTGTTTCACATGCAGCGTACACTACAAGTTACAAAACACTTTCCAACACTCCGTAACAAAATTAGGATACACAATGTTGAAAAAAAAAAAAAAAAGCCTAAGATTTAATGTGCAATTAGTAAAGATCAGGCAAGATGATGAGTTTTGCAATCATCAAAGTTTGCACTAGCTGGGAATGTGGTCAGTAAAAACAGCCAGATGTTGTATATAGATTCCAGCTTATAATGAGAAATATACTGCTTCCAGTAATTGTGATATACATCTATAAGGTTATACAGGAACAGGATAGAAAACTCTGGGGAAATACAGGACATCCTCCATTCTGTAATGTATTGCTTGTAATATTGCACAGAGGGAATGTGGCCAGAAGTTTTGCATAAATAATGTCGATGACTCAGCCCAGGAACCCCACAATCATGCATCAGCCTAGAGGGATGATTTGTGTTCAAACATCTGCCTTCAGCTATGCTTTTTCCCTTATCTATTATTCCATTCCCTAGTTCACATAGTCTTATATCACTGGGAAGACACAAGTGGCATTTGACTTGCGTCAAGAGACGATGGCTTTTGTGGACAGGATCTACACTCTATCTCTTTGATGCCCTTATAACTCTTCCTGCATCAACATTTATATTGCTGATGACTTTCATGGTAAATTAGGATACTCCAATCTCCTTATCCAGAAACTAATAGGTCCCTTTTTAATCTATTTTCTTCTTTGCTGTGAAATATACAATCTCTGAATTGTAAACTGTCCAGGGCAAGGACTGTTTTTCCCTGCATTCAAACAGCAGAGTGAGGTTATACTCTTGCCTGGAGTCTTGTGCTGCTATTATAATGTATCTGACACTACTAAATAATGTATGCCTGGTTTTGTTTAAATCATTCTAAAACTACCAACAAGAAAACAAGATGAGCAAAATGCACCTTGGGATGAATAGATTATGTGAACGAATGGCCAAATGAGGGAGTGAAGGAGACAGAATGAGTCAACGAATGGTTACATGCGTAGGTAAGCTACTGACCAGAATGCAAAAAACTCCCAGGACCTGATCTGTAGCATCAGAAGGGCTGATCTTACCACCTTGTTAATACCTGTTTCAAATGCCATCCATGTTTGCATGCAATATCTGATTCACATGCAAGAAGGGTTGTGGAACCTGTAGATAAGAAAGGAGACTAGAGAATCTAAACGGATTGACACTGAATAAATCACAATTAATTTTGCTCGTAAGAATGAAGTTAAGGTGAAAGAAAACATCTCTTGCCAGACATACAAGAAACAATGAGGAGTCTTACAATACTTCAAGAATACAGATATTCCTTGCAGCCAGCTGATGGGTGACAAGTACCGGCACATGCCAGTGGGGTGGGCTTGTTCCTGTAAAGTCAAAGAAGTTTTCACCTGCTACTAGAGATTTTATGGTCAGAAATAAAACATTAATAGAGGCAGGTGAAGAGAGAAATCCCAGGCTGCTGCACCCTTCGGGGTCTAGGACAAAAAGCCACATACTACAGAGCACAGCATGGACTCCCTCACACAACTAGGACATGTTCTGCGAAAGAAAAGAGCACAGGATGTCTCTCTCTCTCCCCTACTATGGAGTGAGTCACAGGAATATCATCTGTCAACACCTTAATGAGAACTGTGCCTCCAGCTGGAATGACAGTGGGAAACTGCATACCAGTAATGACCCCTGAAGAGAAAACTCACCCTTGCACTCCTGCTTATAATGTTAATAGCACATAAGCAGTCAAACCCCAGGGCAGACTAGCTTTTCTCCAGTATTAACTACTGTGCTGTCCACCAGAAAGTCATTTGTCACCAACATAGTTCTAGCATTGGTGTAACAGCTGCAAAAATATAATTAGTCCCTCTGCCTCTGTCCCACTGGGTACCAGTTGCTGCTTCGGTGGTCTCGTTGGATATGTTTCTGTCCTCTACTGGCCAGAGGTCAAGTTTTCCAGAAGCTAGTTGCCTGTACAAATTACAGTGCACATATTTTACATCTCATTGTAATGTTTTCTTTTGCCAACATCCGCTTCTTTGCAAATGTTCCATTTCCAAGCCATTTTTGTGCAAGCCCCAGGAGAAGCCATCAGACAAGCATGCTGAAAATTTATCCCCAGGCATCATTAATGCACATCTGGCTGATGAAGACATACAGTTTATATAAGCTGCAATTTGGAATGTGTCCTTTTCCGAACAGCTAGTCCCACAAGATGTCATTTGCTCAGAAAAATATAGGACTAGGGGAAACATCTGAATGTCCAGTACAAGAAGTCACAGACTACCACAGTGATTTTGGGGCAAGAAGGAAAACTTGGTATTGTTGTGTCTGAATAATTTCCAATTTCAGCAGGAGACTGCAGGAGAGGTGCTGGGTAGTGAGTGACCAACAGGAGACATGACAAGTCTGCTTGTGGGCTTGGATCTAAAGTCACAATGTTGAGATGATGTTGGGACTCCCAGACATCTCTTTGGAGACAAGCAACTGGATGATTGCAGAACTAGATTCTAAGGATCAGACTTCTGCATTAGGATACCCTGAAGCCTGAGGACTTCCTCTTATTTCTTCCTTTTTCTTCTGTCCCAGTTACAGTGAGAGTACCACTGCTGCACATAACATGTGCATCATCACAATAATGTGCACATTAGCCCATGTGGGGCTAATGTGTAAAATGTGGGGAGGGATATTTTAACAATCTGCATGCCAGAAAGCAGTAAATGAAAACCTAGTGCTTTGGCGTTTAAAGGAGGCTGAAATGGGCAAAGGGCAACATTTCTGACCTGAAGGTCAAGGAGCAAACTTTAAAGAAATAGAGAATTGATGATATAACGTACCTATAAAGATCAAGAAATGGGGGTGTAGGACCCACTGCAAAATGAGAATGGTACATCATGCTTTAAGCCCTCGAAATGTACACTGAACTACCACACCTTTGCCTGACTTTCCTGCCACCTTTTAATGCTCGGTTTTACGTTATGGGGATGTGACTCTAAGTTATGGAAGCAACGCAAGAATTTATACTGTAGGAGGATACCTGTTCCATCGCTGTTTGGATCAGTCTGTGGCAGGACTGTGCTTCCACATGCAGCCTTGGCTTTATTTCATTAAACTGCCTTTACATCAGTCCATGAGTTTTTCATCTTATTTTCTCCCCCATATCCTGCTGAGGAGGAATGACAGAGCGGTTTGATGGAGCAGCTTGGTGGGCACCTGGCAGCCGCCCCACCACAAAAGGTCATTGTGAAATTAGATGTTTAGAGATCATTTTTTGATTGCTCTGTGAACATTCAGAGACTCGGCTATGGTAAACCACTGAAGTTGGCTACTACCTGTACAAAACCCAGTAGGTATGACACTTATCCTGCTTCTCTGGGCCCCAGCAGAAGGTGCCAGTAACACATAGCAAGTACAGACCAGTCACAGACCAAATTTGCTTATGGATATACAGAAGCAGCAGCAGCAAGCTGGGAGGCTGAACTCCTTCCATCTTGCTCTCTTGCTATCCTTCTACCACCTGCAGCACTAAAGGGCTGTGCAACAGAATCATGTCATGGCAGAGAAGTTGTAATTGTTCAGCCACAGCTCTTCTTCAGTCTAGAAAACAGCTGTATCCATCCTCTACTGAGCAAATCCATGGAGTACAGGCCCTTGCTCTGATGCTTTGGGCCTCAATTGTATGTAATTTATCCCGTGTTATCTTGTAGTATCACTACTTGCCTCTAAATGGCTGCCTTTATAGTTCATGAAATTACCTATCTGGATGGGGAAAACACTGTCACAAAAAACCCCACACCGCACACAAAAACCCAAGCCCACAACCCGCCTCACCTAATCACAGTCATTAACTGTTTCCTCTGGCCTATAAATGTACTCTCCAAAGAATTAAACTCCACCCAGCTTAACTGTCTGTGTTGGTCACATACTAAAAAAGTTATGTGCTGTGCTGTTATCTATCACAGCTTGGTAACAGCAAGATGTCTGTTTATTGTTGGCAAAGGTTCCACAGAGTCCCATTATTCCTCCCTGAATCCACACATAAACACCGAATGGGACAGGACTGAGAATGAAAGTCCTTTCCTGGTCAACACATTTTCCCCAAGCCCATCTGTCACCCTCGAGGCAGTATCAAAGCACTGCTGCTAAGGAACAGCCTGAGGAGACTTGGGAGGGAGTATGTTCTTCTTTATTCGAGAAAAACAGAGGATGCTCCAGGAGTTCCACCAGTTCTGTTTATTTTTAAGCAGAATGATTCATATTGCCACGCAAGTGTATCAACCAACTTACAGAAAATTGTTTAAACAAAAACAATTATCCTCTTGCCTCCCTTCTGAGGAGTTTTGCTTTCCTGACAGAGCACAGCCATATGGTCTCTGGAGTTTCTCAGGGTATATGAGTGACAAGCTCTTACAATATAAAAAAATTGTAAGCCATTATTATTGTGAAAATGTCAATCACCAACATAGTTACTCTTTAAGAGTCTGTGGGTTAAAGTTTACTGGAGTATTACATGTAGACATATGCTCTTTGTTAGCTTCTGTACAACCCAGCAACAAAGGCTGCAGCATTCTAAGACACTGGTTAAACTGATGCCACAGAAATTGGCATCACAGAAGTGAAAGATGAACTCTGACTTGGACACCTTCCAGATGAAAGTACTTGGCCCAAACTGAAGTCAGACAATGGCTGCTTAACAGATTGCTTTTAAAAAGAAAAATACACATTCATCTTTTCCTCTTTCAACCAAGAAAACACGCCTTTTCTAAAAGGAGGGGATTCCTTTGTCTAGGAGCAAAAAATCAGATCGAGATGGTGCCACAGATTGCCAATGAAGAACATTAGGCCTCCTAGCAACATTCTGCAGCACCCTTTGCATGCAGATTCAGCTCTGTATTTCAACTGCCTGCTGTAAGTGGCAGTCATATACTTCAGGATATGACTGTATATGGAGTCTGTGTCTGGCAGCCCTGAACAGTAGGTGGTCTGAATCACTCATTACTCTCATGCCATCAGATGTGGGGCAGCAAGTTAACCAGCATGAAGAGAGCTCTTGGGCATACAATCAGAAGGGGAAAACATTATCCTTTGTGCTCGACTCTTGAACAGCTTCTTGCATCATTTCCTTAATGTACAGTGAACTGAGCTGCAAACCTTCAAACAAGCCCCCAGAAATTCTCCAGGGGCTGCTCTTCCCAAGTGTTGTCTAGCCAGAGATTGTGGGATGTTCTTTTGCTGCCTGAAAATATCCCCCTCTCAATTTTATGAACGATTTTTTTTAATCTAAACCACTTTTGTATCTTTTCTGTGAAGATCTTTATTAAAATGAAATTACTTACATTGTGCCTTGGCTAAAGCAGTGTGCTAGAGAGAATTTAGCCAGGCAGCAAAAAACTCCAATTTAAGGAAAGGGGGGCTGATGTTTCCCCTCATTAATCTGTTTCTGAGGTAAAAAATGTTTTCTGCAGCAAAATGCCTCTGACAGCAAGTCTGTGTGGTTCTGTCCCTGAATGTTCCTTTCTGCTTTCTTTAACAAAGGCTGCATAACATGTGTCAAACGTCTGATTTATTTTTACAGCATTACGAATGCAATGCATTTCATACAAAAGCTCATTCATGACATAAGTTTTAATATGGCACAACTACTTTAAGATTGTATTTCCTAAGAATTCATAAGAAGCCACAGGTGTATAAATGTCTGCTTCTGCATTTTCAGGTACTTATTGTCTAAATCACTCAAATACAGAGTCCTAGGTATGACATAAACTGGAAAAAAAAGAAACTTTGGTACTTATTTTTGCATATGAAAAAGTTTTTCATTATACAGACAGAAACCACTAACTACTGTACAGACAATTCATCTCTATCAGCCCCCACAGACCCTCCCTGGTTCCTTTTGAGGGTGTTTTTTCTTCACAGACACAGAAAGCCATGTCTGTACTTCAAAACTGCACCAGGACAACTACATTAGTATAGTACAAGTGCTCAGGGTGGACAACATAGAAGCGTTTTATATTCATGCAAATACCATGATACAGGAAGGACAAAGCGTTAAGTCTTTTCTATACTAGCAAAAAACACGGAATGGTTTGTGTTGGAAGGGATCTTTGAGATCATCCAGTTCCAACCCCCTGCCATGGGCAGGGACACCTTCCACTAGACCAGGTTGCTCCAAGCCCTGTCCAACCTGGCCTTTAACACTGCCAGGGATGGGGCAGCCCCAGCTTCTCTGGGCACCCTCAAAGGGAAAAAGTTCTTCCTAGTATCTCCCCTAAATCTCCCTTTTTTCAGTTTAAAGCCATTGTCCCTTGTCTTATCATTACATGCCCTTGTAAAAAGTCTCTCTCTAGATTTCTCCTAGCCGCCCTTCAACTACTGAAAGGCTGTTCTAAGGTCTCTGTGGAGCCTTCTCCAGGCTGAACAATCCCATCTCTCTCAGCCTGTCTCCAGAGCAGAGGTGCTCCAGTCTCCAATCATCTCTGTGGCCTTCTCCAGACTCTAGACAGAGGTACAAGCAGCAGTACACCTATAAATCTATAAAATACAGCCGGCTGTGCACGTGTATTGAGACAAGGAAGTACAGAATGAAATATAATTCTTTGTAAATAAGAAAATTCAGTTTTAAGTAACTTTAAGCTTGGTGGCTTTGTACATAACAACAAAACTTTCCAGACCTAAAAAGCCCAACCAAATAAACATAAAAAGGATCCTTGTATAAGATAAATTGTTGTAGCTGACAGTTACAGAACCGCTGTGCACGTGTATTGAGACAAGGAAGTACAGAATGAAATATAATTCTTTGTAAATAAGAAAATTCAGTTTTAAGTAACTTTAAGCTTGGTGGCTTTGTACATAACAACAAAACTTTCCAGACCTAAAAAGCCCAACCAAATAAACATAAAAAGGATCCTTGTATAAGATAAATTGTTGTAGCTGACAGTTACAGAACCTGATGACCTTCGGACAAAATTTATTGTAACCGAAACAGAACTGTAGCTAAGGAGTATCTGAAACCAGCAGATGTTCAGGAGGTGCTGTAGCGAAGTTAACTGATAAGTAGAAGGATGAGGAGAAATCACTCGCTTATG
>NW_009943142.1:0-351 GCF_000696875.1 Nestor notabilis | reverse complement strand
TCACGGTCTGTGTGATGCTTACACGAGACACACATTAGGAGGAGATACCCCGTGTCTCCCAGCGCTGCAATAAAGAATACCTGCTTGTTGGTGAGTTCTTAACGAGTTCTACGAATCAGTATATACCCACATACACACACCTACCCTGCAAAACTGCTATTGAGCACTTGATCTCCGTCATCTGCCGCAACCACGAAGCCCAAGTCCCCACCCTCACTACAGCCGTGCTGTTGACTTGTGTGAACGTGCTAAGGTTCTGACCTGACAGTTCAACCTCAGGAAACCACCTGCAGGTCTCCGGGCTGGCACCTCTGGATGCTGCCCGGCCCAGAAATCCTCACTTCGCAAAGC
>NW_009943141.1:87175-133187 GCF_000696875.1 Nestor notabilis | reverse complement strand
CGGCTGGGCTTGAACCACGACAAATGTGTAAGAGATAACAGCATATTTGAGAACAGATCAAATGTGTACATGAAGCACTTTCTCAAGTCCTGTATTACAGGACTTACCAGAAAACAATACATATCCAAGGTAAAACACAATATTGAGCTTGGCAAAGGGAACTGGTTTAGCTGTTTGCAGCTTAAAGATACGGAGAACACAGTGGCTGCAGCAATATCAGAAACATTTGAGTAAGCATGTGTACTTTCACTCCAAAGTGCATGTCCATTTAGGTACTAATCAATCTGGAAGAGTAATGCAGCTATTTCTGGTTTATCCTATATGTGGAAACCTCCATTAGCAACATTCTGAAGAACAAATTTGAATTAGTGGTTCATGGTTATGACACCATTATAGGATTCTTAAAAAAAAAAAAAAAAAAATGCATTCTGTTATGCTTCTATCTAATGATTAAAATTGTAAAAAACATCCTCTGGTGTGCTCTTTCATCCTGCCGTCTCTGAAATGTGAAGGTAGCTATTACAATAGGTGGAGCCATAACCTACCAAGAAGCAGTCATGGGGAATTTTGTAGTTACTTCTCCTGATCCCTCTCCTTTTTCAGTGTATTACACCTTGTTTTGGTCATGGGCTTCTCCTGGTTTTCATTAGATTTAGCATGTATATGGCCAAAATTCAATGTCGGATACCAGTTTCACATCTGTTACAGAGTAGTCCAAGAGTCTGTTATTTTGGCATCCAACTTACACAAAACCTGGGTTTTAATAAATTGCAAATTAAACCTGAATTTTAATTTGTATAATAGGAAAATATGTGAATATAATCAGTCATAATACAGAATTAAATTTATTAAACTGCTAGCAAGTTAGGAATTTTAGACTTTCTGTTGCTTCTTTTGTGCATTTTTAGTAAGAGGTAGCTGAGCTTCTGGCTTTAAAATTTCTGATTGGTTTAATCACAAAATAAACTGAGTCCCACTAAGGTGATCCAAAAGTAAAATTGGGAAGGCTTGTAGCTCTTTTCTTTCCTCTTTCAGCTGTGTACCAAGTCAAAGCTATATTCTACAGACAATAACTCTGGCAACATTGACTAAAGGTATTCATAATGTGCAATATTACATGCGTACGACCTGATACAAATGAGCCCAATGGCTGTAGAACGGTGATTAGAGGGACCATGTACTAAGCTCTTAAGAGAAACAATGGAGTGACTCTTTAAGAAAGTGCCTGATAACTCATTTACAATTATAAAATACTGAAAGACTTTTAAAAAATAGTATTTCTTTGGCTGATGCTGCACAGATTTTCATTACTAAAATTGCATGACTTCCACCAGAAGTGGAAGTGTTATTTTGTGGATTTTTTCTTTCTTTCTGGTTATTGATCCATTATTGATCCTAAATCCATACTTACAAAGTATGCAAATTATTCATTATCTTCAGATTTCCATCTTTGGCAGGAAAGAAATATCAGACCTTACCATCATATCATATTAACTGCTGCCTTCATTTCCTTCCACTCTCATTTCAGCAACTGATAGCTCAAAAATATTAGGCTTACAAGTTAACATCTCCTAAAACTTGTAATCTGGTCTCCCCACTTCAAGAAGATATATATTGCAAGGAAGAAGAGACAGCATTGGTATAAGCTCTAATACATATATATTTCAGAATGACATTCATTAAAATCATATTGGGATACAGGCACTGGGGGAAAAAGCAATTTTGCAATTAGAAAATGTGATAGCGAGTTACAGATCTTGCAGCTTGCAGGCATTGTAATGGTGGTGTTCAAAGGTTTACATGGAACTTCTCCTCATGACCGCAAAGCGCTGTTGGTCACCTGATGGAAGATTTCTGTTCTGCATTAAATGAAGTTAAACATATTTTCAATAATTATATGAGAACATATAGTTACATAAATGATACATAAGTGGAAGAGGAAGCAGTATATATTAACATCACAGGAAGCACCAGGTAGTTATTACTATTTCGTGCTGCTACTAATACCAGTTTTCATATTATATACGACTCTTTTTCAAAATCTCAATGTTTACAAGAGAAAAATTAAAACAATTGGATGGGTTCCTGAATCTGATATTGAGTTGCAATATCCCTTAATTGAAACCTACATAAAATTTCAAACCTTACTAAAGCTTATCTGCAGTGCCCAAGTCCTCAGAGCAAGTAAACTGAATAACTATACAGAACTTTAATTAAGTGACATTGTCTTAAATAACAACCAAGGGAAAAGGAATATATTTTACAATTTGTTTTCTAAACATATTTATTCCTCTGTTTGTTGGCATTATTCCTCTCAAAAAACGTAATATTTGATGAGAATTACCTCATAAGAATTATTCTTACTTGTCTCTCCTGCAGTGAAAAGGAGAACAAATAACTTAAAAATTCTGCAGTTAATCTGAAAGTTCCTCTGACAACACCATGATTATGTTCATTAGAAAACCACTTATATACTCTTACAGTTTGAATTCTTAAAAAAGAAGAATAAATCTGTCCATTCTATGCTACTTTTATAAAAAACCCCATAGTTTGCAAAATGCTTTGATGGCTTTGATAACAATCAGAAGTATAATAATTTTTAAAAACCCATACTTATGACTATTTAAAAAATTAAGGTTTAAAAACTTAAAATTTACTGAAATAGCTGTTAGCCTCTAAATTCACTAAAATGATTCACTTGAAGCTGGGTTGCTTTATTCATTAAGTCTTTCCAAATAAGTGAAAAAGCAAAGAACCAATATAACCAAAAAAGAACAGTCTGAATCATGCAGTCCCTTGACTTTATTAAGAAGACATAAAACTATGTATACATAGATGTTCTTAAGATCAGGATCCTAGTGGTTTAGCTTTAATTAAATATTTTTGTTTGTTCTGTAACACACATATAGAATTTGAATCACTGCTTGGAGAAAAAAAAAAGTGTGTGCTGTTAATATAATAGTATAGTATTTGAGGAAAATCTTTCTTCTCTGCCCAGGCTGAACTTTAAACACGGCCAAGTTAGGAAAATTCATGTACAGTATACATTTCAAACTCTTCCTTTTTGAACAGAGGAAACAGAGATGAAGTTTTGCAAAAAATGCTTGCACAACCTGAAATGAAAGTTGATACATTTTACAATCCTGTGAAAGAATGCAACAATAGTATAGTAGTATTATAGTGGATAAATTTACCATTTTTCCACTCTTGGTAAATGTGGCTCTGCAGTGTTAACACATGGGACAGTAAAATGATAAAAGTTTACTGTCCTATGTCCTAAATAGAACCATTTACTGACAAAATAAAAATTTCTTTTCTAGATTTACAGAATCATATAGGTAGAAAGGTACATCTGGAGGTCATCTGGTCCAACCTCCTACTGGGAGCAGGGCCAGCTCAGGTTGCTCAGGGCCTTGTCCAGTCTGGATTTTTACTATCTCCACAAATTGAGATCTCAGAAACTTTCTCGGTAATCAATACATGACTTTCCCCATTATGGAAAACAAAAAAAAAAAAATTAAAATATCCTAATATTTATTCAGAATTTCCCATGTTACAACTTTTGCCTGTTGTCTCTTGTCCTATTCTGCACCTCTGAGACAAGTTGGGCCCTGCTTTCCCTATGTGCTGTACTGTAGCTGAAGACGGCCATGAGCTCTCCTAGTTGCCTTCTCTGCTCAAGGCTGAACAAGCCTGGTTCTCAAAGCCTCTTCTCTATATCATGTGCTACAGGTCCATCATGGGGGCCCGTGACAGGTCTCATTTCCATACATCATTGCAATTCATGCGCAAGGAATCCCCAAACCACAGTACTGACTGCACATGCACCAAGTAGATGAGAAAAATCATTTCCCTCAAATAAATTACAGAAGTATTGGTAATTCTATTAATATTGCTCATCATGTATCAATAATGTTTTGCTTCTAAAATAAATATACACTTGCAAATAAATAAATATGCATTGGTTTGCACATTCACTGCCACATAAATATACATTCCTAACCAATATGATGTGCAATCATGCAGACAAGGTGTTGCAGTAAAATAGCCTTATCTTAAGATTAGGAGCTTCAGTAAGATGAGTATTTATTACACCAAAGCGTTTATTGGAATCGGGTGGATAATAATTTCATTTAACTCTACTAACTAAAATTTAGAACTTTATTTTATTAATCAGTGACTGAGTTTTGGAAGTGTTCCATGTCCAAGGAAGTGAAAATAGAAACAAAAACATTCAATTGATTTTTAAATGATGTCCTGGCAAATCTTAACATGAATGCCAGCATGAATCAAAATTCCATATACAGTTAAATCATAGCAAAGTCAGCAAAGATTCCTTTGTTCCTCATTTCCATTAAAATAAGTAATACATGAGATCCCATATAGAGAATATAATGCTATAAATTATGCAGAGTGCTTATCAAATATAAGGGTATTTCAGTCTGGAACTTGAGAGAAATAGAATTCTAAGGAAACTGATGAAGCAGTATACAGGATTCAGCAAATGATTATATTCAAATGCATAGCTGTTCAAATTAGTAAATTACAAATGATGTTACACATCTGACAGCTCTCTGATCTCTTCTAATATTTCATTAAACCAATCTAACACTGTTTCAACATTTTTTCCTGGTTCATTTCAATGTAAGTGATGTCAAAGCTGGTTGTTACAATTTAAGCCCAGCCTGTAACTCAGCAGCTCACAGCTGCTCGCTCATCCTCCACCCTTTCCTCCCTTCCTGGGCGGGATAGGGAGGAGAATTGAAAGAATGTAAATCTCACAGGTTGAGATAAGAACAGCTTAATAACTAAAGTACAACAAAATACTACATACTTCTACTAATAATAATAATTACAAGGGAAATAACAAGGGGAGAGATTATAAAACTAAAGTGTAAAGGAAGAAAAAACAATAAACACAAAAGATGCACAATACAATTGCTCACCACCTGCTGACCAATACCCAGTCTGACCCAACCAGCAATCAATCCCTCCCGGGTAACTCCCCCAGTTTATATACTGAGCATGACACACTGTGGTATGGAATATCCCTTTGGCTAGTTTGGGGCAGGTGTCCCATCTCTGCTCCCTCCTCACTGGCTAAGCATAAGAGGAAAAGGCCTTGATCGGGGTAAGTGCTACTCAGCAACAACAAAAAAATTGGTATGTTATGAGCATTGTTCTCAGACTAAAGCCAAAACGCAGCACTGCACCAGTTCCTATGAAGAAAATTATCTCAACTGAAACTGGGACACACCTGTGGTTCTTTCCAGTGTGGTTGGAAAATCCTTTAAAAGTACTTGTATTCAGAAACACTCACCAAATATTTGGACTAACAATTCATTCCATTTGAATTTATTGCATAAATCCTGTTCCATAAGCAGGATGACTGAAGCTTTCTTAATGCTAAATAACAGTAACAATTCCAAGTACAGTAAGAGAGAAAACTAGCGTGAAATATTTAAGATTTGACATAACTAAGACAAACCCCCCTAACTTTCTGCTACTTTGCACATCCTCATAAACATTCCATTGCTTAAGAAATAGAGTAAATTTAATTGAGAGCTTTTAGCAAGGCTGCTTGAAAGATTAATTTTTATGCATTGGTTTAAACTACAGCCAGGCTAAATTTTTTACTTTCCAAGAGAATTAGGACAGCTATAGAGGACTTTTTATCCCCTATACTGCGAATTCAGTTAGTCAATTTAATGGACAGTGAGGCCACACAATCTTATTATCAAGGCTACCCTTCAGCAGCCCCTGGAGAGAATTGTCATTCTCAATAGACAAGACATCATTCCAATTTGCATCTCACATATAATATTCTCTCAAAAGGGACAAGCATATTTACCCTTCGGGGTTTATTTATCAACAGTCATAACACATAATGTCCTATCTGTTCTATTCATCATAGACTTTTACAAGTTCAGGCTCTGTATGCATGCTATTTATCACTGATAACTTCATGCTCCATGTGCAAAGTCTTTTTTCTGGTTGTAAACAATTTTACCTATTTCATTTTTGCTAGTGGCCAGGGATAAATATTATGGAATGTAATTGGTTGCATATTTGCATTGCACATCCTTTTTAAACACAGCTTCATTTCTTAATACCCAAGAGAAAAATAGAAATGTCACCAATCCCATCAGAGTCATGCTGCTCTTCAAGGCTACATATATAAGGGGAAGTGAGGGTGCAAGTACTGGTTGCAGTGGTAGCAGAAAGCAGAGGAGGTTACATCAGGTAGTAAGTCAATGCAGACAAGTCCCCAGTAGGTCATTCACAGCCTTCACTGACTACTTAGCCATCACTGTTATCCTCACCTACACTAACTTTATGAGTGTAAGCA
Source organism: Nestor notabilis (assembly GCF_000696875.1). NCBI lineage: Eukaryota > Metazoa > Chordata > Aves > Psittaciformes > Psittacidae > Nestor > Nestor notabilis. The sequence goes on along the minus strand of NW_009943141.1, from coordinate 126,838 downwards.
CAGATAGGCGTTTTCTTGTGAAAATCACACTTTCGTTTCTCAGTGCTTGCCTATCTCCTCATGACTTCAGTCTGAACTAAGAAAATTAGGTTTTGGGTCCCTGTTATTGAATCTATTTGTCTTAAGCCTTTCTCAGTGGCTGATTGGAGTATGGGGACACAAACAAGGTCACCAGGTATTTCGAGACCAGGCAGAATTCTCTGTGGGATGATTCTGCCTGCCTATATACCTGACTGTGCAATTTTAACATGGTGGTGTTCAGCACACTGCTGTGAACTGTTATACTCTTCCCATATTTTGCCTCAGAGGCTGCTCCATTTCACGGGGATATGTGATTCTTGTACTAGTTTACAGCTCATAAATGAAAGCTTCAGCAGATGGCAAGATCATCACTGAGATGATGTGCACTTTAAGGACATGTGGCATTCATTGTCTGCTATTATGCAAGTAATCCAGAACTGCAGAAATATATCTGCTTCTTCCTTAAACTGTCTTCTGAAGCTGTCTTAGAAGAAGACAGACGATATGAAGCCGGGCTATTCTCACAACCTGCAGACCTCTTGATTCAAGTATTTCCTTTACCAGCAGTCACACAATGAGCTTCACTAAGAGAGTTTTATTTCAGTTCACCTTATTGTCTAATGAACTTTTGTTATTTTCTGGTTTTGACAACTTGTATTCACTAACAGTACTTATAGAGGGAAATACTGGATCAATTTAAGAAAATAATTATAATAGGGACACTGTATTCCTATTATTAATTGAATTTGCCCGTTCAGGATTAACAGTAAAACCATTTCTGCCATATCTGAAGAGAGATGATGATAGCTTTTGAAAAGCAAATTAAAATAAAAAACTCAGCATATTCACTTATTTTGAATGTCATTCTACTCTATAGAGCTTTCTAGTCACAGTCTACAGGTTTGTGCTGAAGAAAATTAGTTAAACAGACAGGAATACTTTTCAGGTAGTTTATTACATGAACTTATAGTACAAAATTTCTTATATAGACAACCATTAAAACAGCCTCTACAGCAATGCTGACTAAAAGCTATTTTCTCATTTAAAGCTTATGAATGTAAAACTTCTGTTAAATAAAAACCCAGGCTCAGGTTCAACAGGATTTAGTTTTGAGACTAAACACATCGAAAGATAAATGTATTTTTAGTAAAAGGACTAGGATAGGGACTTGGCTGAGCCAAACAGCATTTAATGACAAAGTACTCAACCTACCTGTGTCTCAGGTTTCCCAGGAAGATAAGGAGGATAATAGCCTTTTCCCCTTACACTGGATTGTGAAGCTTAACTCATAAAAAGCCTTATCCAAAGTCATTAAAGCCAAAGGAAATCTCTCATTGACTTTAATGAGCTTTTGTTCAGGTTCTTTACATGTCAGCTGAAAGACTGCCACTGACTTCAAGCCCTATTTTTGTAAAGGTCTTCCAGATCCTCATCTTGTAAGCATTTGGAAACACAGAAATGTAGTAATAAGAAAAGAAAAAAACAGTTCGATTTTATTTTATAGGGTTTTCTTTGGTAAATAAAACTTTTTTTTTTTCTTTTTTTTTTTTTGTGATTCTGGAAGTTCTACTCACTGCATGTGTTTACATCCAGGAATATATATATATGTCACTTTATGCATTTATGAATAGTTGTTTCTCAGATATCTTTACATGTTGGTTGCATAACCATCTCTATGCTGCTAGATGCCAACTCTACACATTTAATCTGGGAAAAGTACAGTCTATAATGACTTTTTTCTTGATTTAGCCAGAGTGTCAGATTCAGAATATGAATTATCACTTTGTTTTTATGCTGGTACTATCCTGGCTGTGCAAGCAAAACCAGTAACTGACCTGGCATAAAGCTAACCCTTTAAAATCTTTAAGAAATTTGAAGCAGCAGAGGAGTTTAATACTTGATAAAGTTTAATACTTCATCAATTCTTTATAATGTGTCTCCTGCATTTCTGATCTGAGAAAGAAGCAGTATTGCCAGGAGCATCAATGTTCTGTTTCTTATGCTATCAAACTACAACCTCATAGTAAAAGGGCCCTCCAAAATAGCAAAATTATCAGAACTGAAAACAACTATTAATTATTACATTCCTGTAAATACCAATTAAGGAATGCTAAGCTAATATCATAAAAGCTTGATTTCATTCTATAATAATTTGATAACAGAAATAGCCAGCTGAGTAGAAATCTCTATTCTAGTCCAGGTAATTGAAATAAATTTCCAGCTATATGTAATATTTTATCCCCTTAAATAATAGTAAAAAGATGCAAGTACTCTGAATATTTATTGGCTTCTATTCAAAACAGCTATTTTCAGCATTATGAATGGCTGACATGACATATTTCCAAACCTGAAATAGCACTATCAAAACAACAGTATTATATAACACCTGCCATTCTGTATTACGCAAAGCATTTTTTTTAAAGAAAATGCACAATAAACATGCAATACTAAATTTAGTCCAAAATTCTGGAGAGGTAATTAATGTTTAAGTTTTGATCATAGCAATTCAACAGCATTTCTTATCCAGCACTACCCACAGATGTCCTGTTACAAGGTATTAATTTATTCAAAGATATGACTAAGTAGAAAGGAAATATTAAACCCTTACAAATCTTAGTTGAAACATTTTCATTGTATTTACACACTTCAGGAAAATGTCTCTCTATGCCTTAATGTTCCAATTTTACTCCTGTAAAAATAATGCAATAACAAAGAGGTAATATATTTTATAATATTTTTATGAACTAAGTAAAGATAATTTAATTTGACAAAGTTTTGCATTTTAGAAATTCATATCTCTCCAAAGGTGCATTTAATTTAAAACTTGATTGGTATCAGGGTTCTCGCTTTATCAACCTAACCCATTAGGCCATTACACGTATTGTTATTCTCCAAAAGAAAAAATTATTCTAACATATGTTCTCAATCTGTTTTTCCGTAATTTCCTTTTATGTCTCATGTAACTCATTAAACTCATCTACAAAACATTACTGGGTCTGACTGTCTATACTGTATATGTTTTTCTACTACAAAATTGCATGAAAATTGAAAATATGGGAGCCTACAACATAATATACTTTAAAAAATACACTATTTTTACTGAATCTTTTAATCCAAGAAAATATGTTTGGTTTTGCCAGTAATAATTGTGACACACATAGCATTTAACCTAACCTCTAGTAAACTGAGAAAAATGAGTTCCTGTCTTTGTTGTGTAGCCTGTTCCCTATGACTGCTGCAGTCTTGTAAGAGAAAATGTGTTTAAGAAGAACATACCTTCTGAGTGGATTGAAGAGAGTGATTTAAATATTTTAATTCACCTGTGGAAGTGATCTCCAGTGTACAGCTGACAGAGGGGTAGAAAAATGTCCCAGTAACTAAAAACCTAACGTGTATAGAATGGAAAAGAGCCTGGAGTCCAGTGTGTACTTCTAAACATGCTTTCCATTCTTTTCTACGGAGGAAAATTTTCTATATTTTATTATTCTTGAGCTAGTTTCTATCCCTGTGATCTCCTTTTGCATGCATTCAAATTGCTTCTATAATTTAATTTCAGAGGAAAATGCCTCTTTACAGCTGACTTGCCCATAGTCTACACAATATAAAGGTCATTATTCCTGTGGAAAGCTAAAGAATTCACTGTCAAAAAAAAACTGTCTTACAAGCTTTCAAAAGGTGCCATTACTATAAGAAAAGTGACATTCTATACAATTTTAGGTAGCAGCTGATGACTAATGTGAGGTCAAAGCCTAGTGAAGGCACCTTTCTAATATTTATAAACATCAGTGAATTGAGTAAAAGTCTGAGGGTAGTTACATTTACCCCAACATGCTATCTTTCATGAAAGCTATATGGTGCCTCCCTTTGTATTAACTATCGTGTGAGCTGCTGTAAATCTGCTGTAAATCTGAAAGTTTCCTTATGTTCAGAGTCTACATTGGTAGTATATTTGTAATTGAAAAGATTAGTGGTTTTATGACTAAGATTTACCTTGGGAACAAAGAGTGAGACAGAAAAGGAAAGAGATACCTGCACAGGATAGACTGAATTAAATTCTGCAGGAAAGAACCTCTAAAACTAAACATTAGAAATCTTAGAAGATATTGGCAGGAAAATAATAATGGAAAATAGCAAAAAAAAGCCCAAAAAAAGTGAGACCATCCAAAAGGGACGCAATGGCATCACATACTCCAAATCAGACAGAGACAGTAGGCCTTTTTTGTATTTTTCCTGAGAATGAATTATTTTAAGTTAGTAATTAGGCTAAACTTCCAGACGCCAGACAAATTCATAAGGTCTTTGCTGTTGTTAATTAAATTACTCAGTGGGCTGACTTCTGTATGAAACATAGGTTCACAAAGGAGGAAAAATCCAGCCTTGACAACTTCCCTGTGACAACTGGTGGGTTTTTTTTATATCAGAAAAACATTGTCTCTTAAAGACACATGTCAAAAACCTGAATATAGAATAGGGCAAAAAGGATTTGTATTTCCACAGCAGGATGCACAGCTCATGCAACTATTTCCTGCATGCTAGCTGAAGCTAAAACAAGAACGGGAATCTACACAAAGTTAACAAAAGCAAAACCAAACCAAAACTGGAGTGCAGAGAAAGCATTTACTGTCTTTTGATGAACCAATGCACAGTTCTACCAGTCAAGAAACAGATTTTTTAAGGCTAAGTTTTGTCTTTGTTCAATATGAAAATGGCCCTATGCAAAGAAAACTTACATTTTTTTTTTTGGCAAAGTTTTGAAATATCTCTAGGATCGTCCACAGACCAATTTAACACTTGCTGAGTACAGTTACAGTTTCCTAATTTTTTTATCCCAGCACTGGCACTAAAGCAAGATCGAGCTCCTGAGAGGGAACTATTCCAAATTACATCAGCTGGCAACATGTCCTCAGGGAGCATCTGTCAGCTACAGGGAGCTGGCTTGCCCTCTGGTTACTCCTCCAGTACATCCTTTCAAATTTATAAACTCTACCACTGCTCCTTCCACGTGCCAGAATTAAAAGAAGTCTGTTCTTTTTCTAATAGTTAAGAATAAACTCAGTCTCTACTGATAAAATTTAATAATTCTCACAAAAATACTGTCACAATCAATTCATACTTCTGTGTTGCACAAATGATCCAGGAGACATGCACTGCTTTTAAATTGCAAATTGTAAATGATATACAGAAAATTGACTTACCGGGCCAAAGGCATTGCTATCAAAGCTGTGTCCATGATGATCACCTTCCACCCAAATATGCCCATGTGGAACTTTTACGTACTTCTTTTTGTATCCAATGGTTCTAAAAAGAATTGCAAAAAATGGCTAATCAGTTAAAAAGAAAAACGTACAATGCTTTGTTAGAAAAATTCACACATTTTTGATGTTTGAATTTGACCTTGCATTCCATCCAACAGTTACTTAAAAAAACTTGAAGTCCTTTAGACTTCGAAAGTGCTACTCAATCAAAATACATAGCAGTTCTGTATTAGCTAGTTGCACTATCAGGGCCTGTTTACTACGTTGTTTGGGCAGAAATCACAGCACAACAGGCAACAAGAAATTTTCAGTTAAATATAATTAGGGGATTCTTATTTCCATCTCTGTAGTAACAATTCTTTGAACCATCTTAGGTAAATGCCAGTGGACACATGTTGCAAACACATAAAGATATTGTATTAAGAATGCTTTTCTTCTGGGCTAGCGTTAGGTACCAATCAAAAATAGTCTGGCATAGCTGAACTAGCTTCAGATTTGGAGCTTGAATTCCTGTAATGTTTATGTCCCAGGGGCAGGATTTCTTCAGCTGTAACAAGCTAAATAGCACAAACTTAGAGGAAACATCTAAGAGAAGGCCAAGTGCTACAAAAAAAATTACATTGATGATTCAAGCCATCCTTCACAGAAATTCATACTGAAGCAGTGCCTCAGCATGTCCTGATATTACAAAAAATGAGTAACTACAGACAAGTCTTAAAGCTGATGTGCAAAGTATGCAAAATCCCTATACTTAGTTCCCGAGTAGCTGTCATTTTCACAATGACAGTCTGCCTTCTACTACACACTTTTGCTTTCCTTCATATGGGATCTGTTACTCTGCAATCATTCATGCAGAGAAGTTATTTTATCACGCACACCAAATTAATAACATGATGAAGCATTTACAGACAGGACCACAGATAGTGATATCTCTTATTTTGATTTGGATAACCAAGTCTGTCCATAGACAGAAACAGACTTTTGATCTAGCTTGTTGCCTCCAGCTGCTTATCACTTTTTACTGTCTGGAAGACATGCCCCAAAGCAGGAGGCAGAAGAAGCACACTCTAAAACTAAAGAAAATCATCTGAAGAGAGAAAACTACTTTTACCAGGAGATTCAGCTGAACTGTGCAACAGCACTGATCAGGGAGGTTCACAAGTCATAACAGGAAAACTGGTTTTGGTAAGGTTTGTTTCACTTGGGTGGGGGGTGTGATGGTGAGGATGTTATAAGCTAGTAACTAGCCTGTTAAGAACAAAATATGAAATACTAGATAAATAAGGAATCCTCAAAAGTGCATTTTATTAATTTTGTTTGATGTTATTAGTCAAATAAAAATAATAATTTACTTTGCAAGTCACAAAATCCAACCAGTGCTTTTTTAACCAGTTTTTTCTGTCTGCTAAAAGGATGGGCATGCCAGAACTATATTCTAATGTAATTTCTACCTGTATTTTCAGTGGAAGCTGAAAAAATAATAGCCCATTTGCAGAAAGAAAGGACTCTGATTTACATCTTTCTTTAGAACAGTTTCACATTACTCAGTATTCAAGACAGAGTTCCTAAACCCTTCAGAGCAAAAACGCAAAATTGTCCTGAGTTGGTAAATGTATGATTTCTTAAACACAAAGAGTAGTTCTGTAATAATTTCATTATGCTAAAAGAACAATTTATTACTATGCAACTCCATTTGCTTCTTTTGTATTTTTTATAAGTATGTCATACAGTCTGTAAAACAAAATTATTTATGTTTTGAGATTCCATAATGCTTTTTCTCACTGATAATTTCTTTTATAAACTATCATACGAGACTGTCCTGGGTTCAGCTACAGCAGTCATTTTTTCTCCTTCTTAGTAGCTGGTGCAGTGCTGTGTTTTTGACTTTCAGTCTGGGAACAATGCTGATAACACCGATGTTTTTAGTTGTTGCTATAAGTAATGTTTACTCTGACCAAGGACTTTCTCAGTCTCATGCTTTGCCAGAGAGGAGGGGAAGCCAGGAGGAAGCAGAGGCAGGACACCTGACCCAAACGGGCCAAAGGGGTATTCCATACCACAGCACGTCATGCCCAGTATAGAAACTGGGGGGAGTTACCCGGAAGGCCCAGATCGCTGCTCGGGTCGGGCTCGGTATCGGTCAGCAGGTGGTGAGCGGTTGTGTCCTCTCCCCTTGTTATTACCCTTATCATTATTATTGGTGGTAGCAGTAGTGGTTTGTATTATACCTTAGTTACTGGACTGTTATTATCTCAACCCGTGGGAGTTACATTCCTCCAATTCTCCTCCCCATCCTTCCGGGAGCAGGGGGAGGAAGAAGGTGGGGAGTGAGCGAGCAGCTGTGTGGTTCCAAGTTGCCGGCTGGTCTTAAACCACGACAGGGACTATATTTTACCAGAAATATTTTTTAAGATACAGTTTGAATTTGGCCATTCATTCTGTTCTGTCTGATCAGACACTCTGAAAATATTAAATCAGTATCTTCCATCAGTGTTAAAGGCAAACAATAGCCCAGAAAATACTTAATTTTCTCTTCCATTCATCTTCCTGAATATAGAAGAGTAGATTGTGATAAAGCTTTGTACCTTTACAGACTTCATGCACAAGACTGAATTTCACCTAGAAGGTTGAAAGGATTTGAAAGTTAATTTTGCTGACATGTTTACCTCATAAATATCAGGAAAATAATATGGCAAATGTCAGTTAGTGACTCCACCTCAGACCAGACACATTCTCCTACTCCCAAATAATTTCCTCCTTTATTATGATTAGGAAATCACTAACATGAAGGAAAAGAAAAGGAAAGAAAGGAAAGGAAAGGAAAGGAAAGGAAAGGAAAGGAAAGGAAAGGGAAAAGAAAAGGAAAAGAAAAGGAAAAAGAAAAGAAAAGAAAAGAAAAGAAAAGAAAAGAAAAGAAAAAGCTTCTGCAATAAGTACTTGGAAACAAAAATGGAAATAATTTGGTCTGCATCATTAGGTCTTGCAGAGGTTTGCAGAAACCCTGTGAAAATAGAAAGGTGTGTGCTGCGTGAAAATGAAAAAGATTACAAAGTGCAGTAATTATCACTGGTTCTTTTTATTATCTCTACAACATAGGAAAATACACATTTCTTTTCTACTCTTGAAATAATTAACATAAACCACAAAAAAAAGCGCTACAATTATGCATAAATAAGATCTCTTACCGTGATTAAAGAATGATGCACAAATTCTTATATTGAAAAAAGCAAATGATTGTACACAAGAAATTTTGACTGAGAGGAAGCAGAATTAGAGTTGACAATATTAATAAATGTATTAAGGTAATAGCAGAGGAAAAAAACCAACCCAACCCAACCCAAACCAGAAGCAGTAATTCTAATTATCTATTTTGGTAGATAGGACTGATACTGCATGGATAAAAACCTCTGTAAGTTCAGCAGATAAATGTAAAACTTACTGCCATTTCACATATGGGGTATATAAATTATCAGATTTTTCCCATATGTAGGTCAAATAGAAAAAATTTCAAGATATATCAAAAACAATAAGTAGCTGTGCAACTGTGAACAAGACATGAAAGAAAATCTATATTACTAAAAAATTCCTTCAAAATGCTAGTGTAGTATCTCCACACAGCAGTTATGTAGGGACTTAGCATCCACTTTAGCAATCCTCCTGCAAAAACTATCCTGTGGAATGCTGGTGAAATTTGAAAACAGTTTTACTTGAAGTTTTTGCCACATGCATTAGTAACAAATTGTGTCAATAAGATCAAGCTACAGGAAACTGGATCATCCATTACTTAATACTGGTTTTAATTTTCAAGATAATTTCATTGCTGAATTACTCCACAATGGATCAATAAACCATTTATGAAAAAAAAAAAAAAAGCAATGAAACAAACCACAAAAACAAAACAAAAAAACACCAAAACAGGCTGCAGGCTCCAGAAAGCCATATTTGGTTCATGACAGTAGATTACTTTTAACTACTGTTGTTAAGACTGTTGACTTTTGTTAAGAACAAAAAACCAAAACTTGTAGTTTTGGCTCCTATGAAGATAGCACAGACTGTTTCATAATCACATTAGCCAGTTAGTAAACCCACCCTTCTCTCACATGGATCTTGCAGAAATGAAACACTTTAATCTCTGACCTAAATTGCAAGCAGGAGACCACGTGTGTGCTACATTGGCAATATGGCTCTTGCTCTAAATGTAGAAACTACCATTCATTCATTTCCCTAGCTAACCATTTTAGCCAGGTATGCTGCAAGAAAATTATTATCCATCTTTTTGTGCAATTCTACCAGGTCAAATTGTACAACATAATTTCTGAGAAGAAGGAGAAGTGTTTAATAAACCTTTTTTCTTAAGGGTAGCCTGGCAGGTAACTGCCACCCACTTTTTGGATTTAGGTCCATGTAAATAAACAACAGTTATAAGTATACTGGTCCATACTTCTGTGAAAAATTAATACAATATGAAGTGAAGAATTACTTTGGAATGCTTCTAGCACTCTTCAATAACGACAACAAGAAAACCTAAAATCCTCAAGCCAAACATCAATTAAAAGCACAACGAGCTCATCAGAAATTTTATATCAACTCATGAGAGAGGCCTTTGCTTACAAAGGAAATGCAGTCAGTAATGTACTGTATATTTTGAAAGTAATGTAAAAACCTAATTTTCTTTCTTAGTTGAGTATTCTTAGACTCATTTCTCTAACATTGCCTATAATCTTGACCTCTGCTAGCTCTCACACATGATGTTTTTAATTAAATCTAGAAGATGTCTGAATGAATTCTTAGGAGAACAATTACTGTAAGTAATAATTAACTTAGTATTTGTTAATTTCATATCTAGTTCATTAGCATGAGTTATAATTGCTGAACAATCTTTTAAATTTCAGAAAACCTATACTAATAAAAAGCAGCCTTTCACTGTCTGAAACCTACTTACTCTGAAGTAAACATAAATAAAGACTGTTTAACACCTCTGATCCTTACCATTTTATAGGTTAATTTTAGGAATAGCACAGGCAAAGGCATTAAAATACACAGATTTGATACACAATATTCAATCATCTGTTAAAAACCATACTGGTGCATGCAAAAAAAAAAAAAATCAGTTTTTACTGAAGTCTTTGACATGTTTGTAATAACTATCTATGCCACCATTGCCTCAGACTGTAGTTAAACTCTCACTGCCTTAAGAACAGAGTCTACAAGAGTTGCATTAATTTTCTTGATCAGAATGTAATGGAATTACATTCATCTTTTTCATCATTTTAACAGAAATTGGTCTGAAATTCTGATCTTTTTCTTATATCTGAGGTACATTTTGAACCTTTGCAAAAGTCTTTTTCTGCTCAATTTAATAGTTAACAGATGTATGCATATCTCGCTTTGGCTGAGAAATAATTTCAATCCTGACAGTCAAAAATGAGCTCTATATGGTATTCCAACCACCTGCCCAAAAGCAAAAAAAATCTGCTTTTTTAGGAAGTGGTACCAGTGCCAAAGCAAGTAAGTTGGCTCAGTTAACTTGGATGAGGAATGATTGCCTTCAGTTTGATTTAACCTTGAGAAATCAGAAGGTCTCAGCAATCTGCATACCTTTGGGTGTCATCAAGGAACAGACACTCTAAATAATGTCCTCTGTTTGCATGGGACACAAAACCAAATACAAACTCTTTTCTAAAATAGGTAGTCTTTATCACACTTAGGAACAACTTCTTCCAAACAACATAAATTGTTGTACATGCATATTCGGTTTAAAAAACAACGTGTTTTTAAAAAAACTTGCACAGCAATGTTTTGGTAGCAGGGGGATCTATAGGTGTGGCTTCTGTGAGAAGCTGCTGGAAGCTTCCTTGCATCCAACAGAGCCAATGCAGCCAGCTCCAAGACAGACCCACTGCTGGCTAAGGCGAAAAAGTTACTGCACATGAGCAATTGCAGCCCAAGAGAGAAGTGAGAATATGTGAGAGAAGCAGCCCTGCAGACACACAGATCAGTGCAGAAGGAGGGCAGGAGGTGCCCCAGGCACCACCAGAGCAGAGGTTCCCCTGCAGCCCTGGTGCAGCCCATGGCGAGGCAGGCTGTGCCCCTGCAGCACATGGAGGTCCATGGTGGAGCAGATCTCCACCTGCAGCACATGGAGGACCCCACACTGGAGCAGGTGGATGCCTGAAGGAGCTGTGACTCCATGAGAAGGCCAAGCTGGAGCAGGCTCCTGGCAGGACCCGTGGCCCCGTGGAGAGAGGAGCCCGCACTGGAGCAGATTTGCTGCAGGACTGGTGACCCCGTGGGAGACCCATGTTGGAGCAGCCTGTTCCTGAAGAACTGCAGCCCATGGGGAGGACTCACCTCGGAGAAGTCCGTCGAGGACTGTCTGCTGTAGGAGGGACCCCAGGCTGGAGCAGGGGAAGAGTGTGAGGAATTCTCCCCTGGGGAGAGGAATGAACTGACAACAACCCTATTGCACATCCCCCTTGTGCCACTGGGTAGGGGGAGTTAGAGAAAATTGGGAATGAAGTTAAGCCCAGAAAGAAGAGGGGGGGTGGGAAGATGCCATTTTTAAGATTTGGTTTTATTTCTCATTATCCTACTCTGATTTTGATTGGTAATAAATTAAACTATTTTCCCCAAGCAGAGCCTGGTTTACCTTTGATGATAATGATTGACTGATCTCTCCCTGTCCTTATCTCAACCCACCAGCCTTTTGTTATATCTTCTCTCCCCTGTCCAATTGAGGAGGGCAGTGATAGAGCAGCTTTGGTGGGCACCTGGGATCCAGCCAGGGTCGACCCACAACAACATCAAGTTTTCCATATATATCCATCCTCAGAAAATTCACAGAATGAAAAAATAGTAAGATATTCAACTTCAGGTGACACTCAGATCCAAAGACATGAACCTTATTGTAATAAATTATTAAAGTTTTATTAGAATCACACAGGGAATCTTCCACATGACACTAAACACCTTCCAGCCCCTAAGAAATCTTTTTTTCTCTTCCAGCACACATACAGCTATTTGTGTCCTTCTACTTTTACCCTTCCCTTACATACACTATATTCCTTTGATAACAAGCTGTTATTTATATCAGCTGCTTTTAGAGGACAGGGTTATGAATGTGAAGCAACCAAATATTTTTTCTGAAGGCCATCTTAACAGACTATGCATGAGGATACGTCAATAGGTTAGGGAATACTCTCTGGTTGTATGCAGTTACTATTGCCTCAGAGCTGAAATGTATTTTCCTTAAAAGCTGCAGATCCACCAGTTATTGAGAGGCCTGGCTTTAAAACACCCATCCAGGCTCAGAACAGGTAAAGTGCTATAGGAGACCCCATGCTTGGGATATGCTTCTGAAGCATTGCCAAATCTGTTATACTGAGAAGGGAACCCACAAAAGAAGGCATGCAAGAATAACAGAGATGACAGAATCTGAAACAAGAGATGACAATTTGGTGAGATTTGGAGCAGCCATTAAGGAGGCAGAGATTCCTTCACCTATGCTTGGGAGAAATTTTGAGAGTCTAAACCATGTAGGTTTGCCCTTCTGCAATGAAATATTTTGAAGATTCGGGAAAAATAAAGACTAATTTACTTGTTTCCTCATCAGAACAAAAATATGATAAAAACACAACCTTTTGCAATGAATAAGCTAAACAGCTAAACCAAGCAAGATGTCGAACTGCAAATGTAATCCCTTTTCTTCCAACTAAAGCATTCCTACTAAAGTGATGCACCAATGCAGGTTCCTATGACTTGGCATTGTTAATAATAAGTAGAAATCTGATATGGAAATTATGGGAGATGTTTGTAGCTCTGTTTTACTAATTAGATAATTTCTCACAAAGCATGTAATTCTAAACAAAATAATTATTTAGCCATTACTTGTTTCACCAGCATCTTCAAAATAGCACTTAATCACTTTTAAAACATACAGTATTCAGGAAAATTAACGGGTTTGTGCATATTTATCTAAAATGATAAAATGATTGAAAGCGCAAAGGGAAAAACATCTCATCCACTAGGGATATTAGGTTCATTTCAAGCCTGAAGTTTGCTTGATAACAGCCTCTTTTGTACCAGACAAAGCACTGTAGCAGAGTCTAGAAATAATTACAAGACAGAAAAAATGAGAGCTCACTGCTTATAAGAATCACAAAATTTATGGGAATATTTATATGAATAAAGTTATCCTTGACAGATCAGTTTCCCAGCAAAGGATGGTAATCATATGCCTGAATACAGACATATTTGACCAAAACATAATAAAGACTCAGGGTGCAACAAAAAGGATGAATAGTTGTCTCTATCTTAATATCACACAATTTCCCAGATACTGTTCAGATTTCTGTTCAGGCTAACTTCAACACAATTCATTTTTCTGTTCTTTCTTCCATTCTTTCCTGAATTTTTAAAATATCTTCACAACACTCTAGGGCTTTTTAATGAGTAAGCAGCTATGGAGCTGTGGTTGTTCTATATGATCAATGTACATGATACAGTACAACCTTTACCTAAATGCCTTTCGGAAGTACAGAATCATAGAACCATAGAATCATAGAATCATAGAATGGTTTGGGTTGGAAGGGACCTTAAAGAGCATCTAGTTCCAACTCCCTGCCATGGGCAGGGACACCTTCCACAAGACCAGGTTTCTCAAAACCCTGTCCAGCCTGGCCTTGAACACTGCCAGGTGTGAGGCAGCCACCACAGTTCTGGGCAAACTGTTCCAGTGCACTCACTTTTTTTTAGAATTGCTTCCTAACAGCAAATCTAAATCTCCCCTCTTTCAGTTTAAAGCCATTCCCCGTTGTCCTGTCACTACATGCCATTGTAAAAAGTCTTCATAGCCTTCCTCTGGATTCCTTCCAACAGGTCCACATTATTCTTATGTTGGGACCCCCACAGCTGAATGCAGTATTTCAGGTTGGGTCTCACAAGAACAGAGCAGAGGGGCAGGATCACCTCCCTTATCCTGCTGGCCACGCTCCTTTTGATGCAGCCCAGGACATAGTTGGCTTTCTGTGCTGCAAGTGCACACTGCTGGCTCATGCAGAACTTCTCGCCAACCAACACCCTAAGTCCTTCTTAGGGTTATTCTCAGTTTATTCTCCTTCCAGCCTGTATTTGTGATTCGGATTGCCCTGACCCATGTGCAGGACCTTGTACTTGGCCCTGTTGAGCTTCATGAGGCTTGTGTTGGCCCATCTCTCATGCTTGTCAAGGTCCCTCTAGGTGGCATCCCTTCCCTCCAGCGTGTCAACCATACGACACAGCTTGGTGTCATCAGCAAACTTGCCAAGGGCACACTCAATCCCACTGTCCATGTCATCGACAAAGATATTAAATGGTACCGATTCCAATGCTGACCCTCAACAAATGCTACACGTCACTGATCTCCACACGTCTCCTTCATATGTCTCTTCCTAGAGAAGTCTTTCATGATTTCTGCCATTCACTAAGAATTTTTTCCAAAATTATAGTTTCATTTAATCATGTACGATAAGTATATGGGTTGATAACATTTCTAGATTGCATTTTATTTTTCTTACATATTCTAATCCGTGCTTTAAAGATATGCAGTGTATCTAGGGTCTAAGGTTTGCCTGTTTTGGTACTTTTAGCAATATGTATATATTTGTATCATAAAGGTCCATTATACAGGTGCTGAAAAGCATTCTGTAAGCTAAGTTAAAAAAGTCACAGCTGCCAGAAGTTATTTTCTGTCTTGCAAAGAGTAGAGCTGTAGCAGCAGTATCAATCAGCAGTACCAGGGGATCTGGATTTCAAGGAAATAATTTCTCCTTGGGTAAAATCTCTTTGTATTAATTTGCACTCATTTTTTATGGTTCCCATTTCCAGCCTCACACTGCATTTCTGGGGTTTTTTTGGTTTTTTTTAAACGCATCCTACACTCCTTCAGAAACTGTGTAAAAGACTACTGCATATTACCATGCATATAACAGCAGGACAGAAATTTTCCTCTATTCCTGAGAGTTTTGCTTATATAGTCAGGAGGCATGTGGCTACCTAAAGCATTTAGTATTGCTTGTCCCTGCAAAGCAGAACTCATTTTGCTCCCACTGCTAAGAATGATCAACTAACAATAGCTTCCCTCCAACAGATTACTTTATCCCTTATTCTTGTAACATCTGTGAGTGGTGTTTTTTGTTCTTGGGTCTTCTACACTTATATCCTTCATATCGTGTGCCACTTTCTCTTCCCTGTGTGTGTTGCATCTGTTCTAACACAGCATTCTCATTTTATCATCCTTACCATGGCAGCTCTCCTCAACCCTCTCAGGAAAATATGATTTTGGTGAATTTTTAATGAAACTATGGATGATTTCTGCTAATCTGTATTTGAATCGCACAGATATATTCAGAATCTGATCTTATTCTTTTTTTTTTTTTTTTTCAGGTGGATTAAAATACTCTTGACATGATACTGTGGAATATTTGTTCAAAAACCATATTCCTTTCAAGGTCCATATATAACTTACATTACTGCATCTAACTGTATTGAGAGTATTATTATTTAAAATAAGTATTAGAAAATTCTGTATTTTATATCAGTATGTATTTTGCAATTTTTTTTGCATTGGATACTATCTACAGATAACTGCATATACTATATGCATGTGAATATAAATATTCCTACACACTTTTACACAAATCTGTCACTCCCATTTGAGATACTGAAACAACTTCTTTCTTTTGCTCAGCACATTCTCTTAATCAGAAGAACCATAATTATTTTCAGGATAAATTAAACCAAAACAAACCAGTAATTTTGTCTTGAAAAAAAGAGCAACATTTCATCTGTTGCATTCACTTCATTTAAATGGCTAACCAGAGTACTGATTCAGCAAATAGAAAACACAGTATCTCATTTTTCTCCACTACAGTCATTTGCTTGTGAATCTGTCTGATTCCAACTGCCAACACTGTGCCTTTTCAAGTTAAAATTATGAAAATTTTTCAGTTTGCTTCTTTTGATAGAAGTTCCATTAACCAAATGAGTGTATCATTTCATTACATTCTCACACTTTTCTACTAAATTATATTTTATAATTAACATGACAGGGTTTTGCTAATACCATTAACAGCTATTATCAATATCATATCATGTATTTGATGGGAATAATTTGTTAGGTTCATTATCATTAGCTTCATAATTTTACCAAGGTAAAATTTACCACTTAATCTAGGTCATCTAAGTAAAATTACCAAACCCTGCCATTGTTGTCAAATTGGAAACTTTATACATTTAAGAATGGGAGGATAAATAGAGACAAAAAAAAATACCGCTATCAAAACAGATTAATTCTTGCACCCACATCTTCTTTTTATTAATATGAAATAAACTGGGAAATCACTGGAAAAATTTTAGCTTTTAGTTTGAAGGAATACAACACAATTGTTTTTCCAGTACTATAAACAAGACCAAGATTTAACCTGGTGCATACTTAATGGTTTGGGCTTAATGACATACTGCAGCAATACTTTCCTTTTTCCCTCTTTCAGATACAGAATTTTTCCTCTCAGTAATGCTTATGCCAGACTATGATTGTCAAACCTTTTTCTGGATTAAAAATTGTGGAACTTAAAAGTTGGCTCATCAGTTAATCTCCAGCCTGAAGAATCTGCAACTATTAAATAAAGCTCTCTATAAAGCTCTTCCTGACTGAACCCGCTTTTCCCCATCAGCCAACTCCTCCTTCTTAGCAGTGCTTCTGCCGTTTCTTCTGCCACAGAAACTGTCTAGGGAGAGGCTTTGGTTGCCTATTCTGTGCATTTTCTCTGCCTCAGATTGGAAGTTGCTAGCCATGCCAGCCTTCCAGTAAATGTGCTCTGTGAGGTGGTGGGGTGGAGAGAAAAAAGTTTTTGTAACTCTTTGTATCCCAGAGGGAAAAATCATAGCATCTGTCACCTTGACAACCCCACTGACCTGTTCCTTTTCTGAGGAAATGCTAAATGGAGAATATCTCTCTTTTTCTTTCAAAAAGTGTTGATAGGAGTGGTCACAGCAGTATGTGACACTCTAGAGTGCCTCTTCACTCTAGAGGTTACTGGGCTAGAGGTTAAATCTCAAGTATCCTGATTCCTCCTCAGTTTAGTCATAGAATCATAGAATAATTTAGGTTAGACTTTTAAGATCATTCAGTCCAACAGCTAACCCAGCACTGACAAGTCCACCACTAAACCATGTCCCTAAGCACCACACCTGCATGTCTTTTAAACCTAATACCCTAATATCCAGTCTAAACCTCCCCTAGAGCAACTCGATGCCATTTTCTCTTGTTCTATTGCTTGTTACCTGGGAGAAGAAATCTTGAAGATTTTCTTCTTGAAGAATGGACTCCTTTGCCCTTCAAGACTGTCTCCCAAAGGACTCTCTCAAACAGAGTCCTAAACAGGCCAAAGTCTGCACTCCAGAAGTCCAAAGTAGGTAATATTGTTTGAATCCCAAACACTAGACATAGAGGATGAAGAGAAATGTTAAGCCCAACTGTTAATGCCAGATCCCTGTGCAGCCAAGGAAAACTAAGCAATGAAGGAGAAAAAGACTTTATTTCACAGAGGAGTCATTCCAGACTTCTCATGTAGGTATTCATTTTATAATATGATATTACGTCATTAAATCACAGACAAACTCTTCTGGGTGATTACAGATCAGGCCTTTTCTCCTCCCAGCAACAATGTGCTAACAACTGGACTAGAATCAGTCTCTGTTGCTTTCTGTCTTTCTGAATCTCTTCTAATTAAATTTCTATCAGCGCTTTTAATCAGCAACCACCTCCAGGAGGTGAGCATGGGTACATGAAGTCACCACAAGCATGCTTATACCTTGATGATTATGGAATTCTCCAGCAATGAGAAAAAGTGAGGTCAAACTCCACTCAGAGTTTACAAGATGCTAATTGTGCTCTTGATTGCATCTAATTTGGTGTAGAGGTGTTGTCTGTGAAACTACCTGGCACTTCTGTCCACATGGAGCTGCTTATAATAAAGTACCAAGGAAAAATGTTGGAGTACCAGACCTCTGTCTGAGTCAGAAGTAGGACAGAAGGCAACGAGTTTGCATGTGGCTGAGATTCAGATGGTCATGATTTTACTGAGTCCATGAAGCCCAAAACAGGGCACTATGCTATAAAAATGAAAGTATTATTGAAGCGCTAGGCCTTCCAAGACTGACAACATACGTGCTCACTGACGTAAAAGGGCCTTTTAAAATATTTTTCTAAATTACCTACTCTGCAAAAACTCTAGAACTTACACAGCACTGAGACAAAGTAAGATCAATGACATGGTAGAGATTCTTCAATAAACAGTGAAAAGAAATTGTGCAGTTTCTCATGTCAGAATGGCATGTGAAACTGCTAAGAGAAGTTTTAACACATCACAAAGAACAATACCCCATCTGTTTTCTTGGAACCTTGTAAGAAGATCAGCATTGTGAATAGCTGTCTCAGTTAAAATCAGATTCTTGTAGACCTGTGACTGCTAAAAGAGTCTGGCAATATCTCTGCCTAGCTCCAACTGCAAGAAATAACTCCCCACCCACACACCTCTCACACACGAGCTAATTGTTATATCTTTCTCATTGCTTAGCACTGACTAAAAGTATTAAAATTTCCTAATGTGCTTTAGGCAACATATACAAAATGTAAAACCTTAACTTAATAAATGCTTTCAAGATTTATTTATTTATTTATGGGAAGGGGAGAGTTATTCCCTGTAAAAGGGAAGCCTGAAACTTTACATGTTTCCTTCTACTAATGTTTGTTAGGCAAAAATAGGAAAAGACACCTTTTGTTGCTTTTCCTTTAAAAGTGCATTTTTTTTTTAAAGGATAGTACTATCAAAAAGATAATCGAGAAGCTTGCAAGTAAGCTATAAAATTATTATCTCTTTAAGTGTGTGTTGTTATGATACAAGTTATGTATATGAGTTTTAAAATTCAAATATTTCATTTTTTTCTCTCAAATAGGTAAGAAAACAATATGTTTCATATGGCTTCTGTTAGAAGATAAGGTGTTAGAGCATACGCTTGTAGATCAGACTGCAGAAGACACCTACTTTTGAATTGGTGATGCTCCTTGAAATTAAAGTTTTGCTAGACTCTTCTTCCATTGAGGTTTCCTACCCCTTGTATAGATACAAGGTCCACCTGGAGAGCAGTGAGGCATCAGATTTTCTTTCCCTATTGTCCCCAAACTTGACTGCAATGTCACACCCCAGGTAATTTTGGTCTAGAATAAAAACCTATGAACTTTCACAAACTGAAACATTGAAGGGATCACTTATTCAAGAATTATCCAAGTTGAATTCAAAGTGTGTCTATTCACGACATTTTGTTAAAAAGTTCAAGCAAGGCAAGGTGGAAAAAAGAGAAGTTTTGCCTGAAATGAAAGTCTGTCGATTTATTATTGTCTGATACTGCTACGAAAAGACAACCAGAATAATTTCAAGTAGTAGACATAAATCACTGAATAAAAAGACTGAAATAATACCAGTAACTTTAGTTTTCAAATTTTAAAAGGAGGTATCTCTAAGTACTTTTTTATAACTAAAGTCACAGGTGCCTAATTTCATGATTTCTTCACAATTCTAATTAAACTCATTAAATAAATTATGTTGGTGCCTTCATGCCTGACAGTACAAGCAAAGAATGTAGAGATCATAGCACACAACAGCTAGTTTTAATTTCTAGCCAACTGCCTAAACATTTATGCGAGAATCAGCTTCTTCCTCCTATTTTTAATCTTAGCTGAAACAGAAAAATGAGAAAAATCCTCTTTTTCATACTTCAAGATATAAATGAAATACAGGTGTGTGCATGAATATCTGAACACATATATGTTTATTCAAAGGGTTAATAGAGCCACCTTGAGCAATCCATGTGCTGGATAATTTTTCTATTCCTTCTCCTGAAGAAAATTTTCATCTTGCACTACAATTCTGTAAAGCACTCAGCAAGTGAGTAATCAGCCAAAAAGTGACTGGTGATTTCTGTGGCTTACTGCATCTGTATGATTACTCTAAGGGGGGGAAAAAAAAGGAATTTTCAAGTATTTTTATTCTTAAAAGGAGACATTTTCTAGGAGATTTCTATAAAGAAATATTCTTACTGAGATTTGAATTGAATACAATTACAATTTGAAGTAAGCATCACACAAAGTCTCTTATTGATGTTAGATACATATCTAAATCTAGATAGTAATATTTCTTGGTGTTTAAGATAACATTACATTATATCCAAAAAAGCATACTCATCATTAAACTTTTATGAAGAGTATAAGAAATGCTTTATTTCTGGGTCTGAGCAGCAGTGCATGTAGCCCTACAGTCTGTCTCTCAATTGCAAAAGCAGACAGTGTGCAGGAAAGCCTGGCTACTCTCCATGAGCATCAAGATTTACTCTATCAGAGTTGTTTGATCGTACATCATTGTCTACTTCTTTTACTATCCATTTATTGATCTGTTACCCATGAATTTGTCTAACCCATTTTTAAGCCTGCTAATACTGTCTGTCTCCACAGCCTCCTGGGGTAACAAATTCCAGAAGTTCACTATCTGCTTGCTGTGTAAAGAAGTACTTACTTTTGTCTATTATAGATCAATCTTCCACCAGTCTTATCAAGTGCCCAAGCCTCTGTACTGTGGGATTTAGTGAACAATTCAGCTCATGCACTGCTTTCACAATTTTGTAAGCTTTTGATATTTCTCCCCTCAACCTCTACAAATTGAAGATTTCTTGAGTTTTCAGTTGCCAATGTCACACAACTGCTCCATCAACACTGTTTTTATTGTTTTCATGTTTAATCTCTCTATATGTCTGAATTTAAAGTCATGTCTCAAGTAGCAAGAATTGACAGTATCCTTTAGGGGGTTTATATTCCTAGCTGTTAAGGCAGACCTGCATTTGCTGAATATTTCAATAGTTTTTCAGCTTTGGTATTACAATTTAGAGCAACAGTGGAAGCCTATTGAACAAAAATACATAAATTAGGAATAGTCTAATACTTTCCGGAGCAGCCTGCTATGTGCCACATGAGCCCATCTTTAAACATTTTTTCTGAAAAAGCTCAATTACACACAGTCCAGTACTGGAGAATAGTAAAGAAGTGCTTCATGGAGCCTAAAAAGATTTAGAAAGCTGATCTTTGCTCTTACAAGTAGATGTTAACAATAGCTTCCTTTTTTTTCTCACAATGCTGGAATTTCATATTGCTTTGTTACCAGTAAATCCCTGCAAAGCATTAAAAATTTCAAACCAAAGGTCCTTAAAGAAATAATCTGAATCACCTACAAAAGAAAAGGGCATTGTCCTCACTAATACTTCCACAGCATGTGATAACCTCACCACATTGGGTCAACTGGTGTCTCACTAAACTAGTGTATTTATGCCATTCTCATTCTCCCAAAGTATGTTATTCCATCTAGAGTTACTAAGCCAAGAAAATATTAATTTTTGAAAAATCATTCAGAATTATTCTTTGACCATTTTAAATGCCAACAAAGAACCTAATCCTGTGTCTGGTCATAGCAGCTACTTGTAAGTCTCTTGAATGCTAGTAGGAACACAAGTATGATGAACACTTTACTGAGTCTTATATTGCTAAGAAATATTTGGCAAGTAGGTAAACTTTTGTATTTCTTTTTTGACTCACAAAGTGCTACACAGGAATTATTTCTGATTTTTGCTTTACATAGTCTTGCAATATGAGAGAGGGAAAAAACAGATGTATTTTTGTGTAACAACAGAGAATCCCAGCATACTGGTATTTCTGGAAAGAAAAGTGCTATCAGTCAGCACTATCAGATGTTTCTAAAGAACTGAGAGTACAGTGACAGGAAGCCACAGAAAAGACTTCCAATCATAACAGCCTGAGACAGATATAAAACTCCAAATTCTTATTTACAAAGCACAGAAAAGAAGGAAAAAAATCAAGAAGCAGTCCAAATCAGGACTGTTTCTACAGGCTCTGCCTGCTTTAGCAAAGTGTAAACAGTCACCACCAAAAGCTGAATCTGAAGTACATTAAAGAAGAAAAAAGGATCAATATGGAATGTATCACTGCTTGGACATTACTTTGAACATTGACATTACCTCTTGTCAATGTACATTTTAAAATTTAAATTTTATAGGCATAATGAAAACCAAAAGGATCAGGAATAAGACTTCCAGTCTAATGACTTGTAGAATTAATGTTTAAAAATCATAAATTTAAATTTTAGACTATTAATATCAGATTCCATTGATTGGTGATTCAACCCACTAGAAAATGTTTTCATGCTTTTCGTGTCCCCACAGAAAGTCTATTAATTCAATTTCCTTCCCTCTACATAAGGATGAAAGAAATGTCTTTCACCACCCAGAGAAAAAAATTAGCCATGAATAACACCCATAATTAAAATTTCACCAAACCCAACATATTTTTAAATAGGAAATCATGAATAAATTCTGCCTTTTTTTCTAATTAAAAAGAAAAAAAAAGAATAGCCTGAGTACCCCAGTGATTTCATAGGGAAAAAAAATGGAGACCCATTCAGTATAAACAGTCTGCACTTCAAGGGGACCTTTTCTTGAATAAAAAAGAATTGTCTGGGGTAAGAAAAAACACTGGCCCCTTACAGGTTTCTAGGATCATTCAGAAAAAGACTTTGAACCCCTTATTTTGGGCTAGCACTGTGCCAGTCAATCAGAATCAAGTAGAAAAAAGTGACAATTCAGAAACAACTCAGATGACCTGATCCAGTTCTTCCGTTCACAGAAAATGTCCATCGGCCACAAACACCTACCAGGTAAAGATGACAGGCAGGAATAAACATATTAGCTGTAAAGGGAAATTTCTAAAACTAGTACTGTTAAATCAGCGAGTTCTGTAAGTCGCAGCTGCCTATTATACTATGGTATGTATTTTCCCTGGCACTTTTCTTGGAAAGCATTTGAAAGGGCCTTAATGTGAAAAGGGAAAATCAATT
The DNA here is from genome assembly GCF_000696875.1 of Nestor notabilis. Lineage (NCBI taxonomy): Eukaryota > Metazoa > Chordata > Aves > Psittaciformes > Psittacidae > Nestor > Nestor notabilis. The sequence continues at coordinate 103,569 of NW_009943141.1, read as the reverse complement.
GGAAGTTTGTGTTAATCATTCATTTTATTCTGCATAAAGCAAGAATGATAACACTTGTCCTCTTCACAGAGTAAAGTGACCCTAACCAAAATGAGGGTCCTCATATGCTTCTTGTTTTGTTCTGGAAACAATAGAATTAACTCTAGTACAACTTCTGTGGAGAAGGCCTTACTATCCCTATAGACAAACTGGTAAAAGGTAGGGAATAACAAGCACTATTATCCACATTTAATAGACTGATCTGAAATGAAGAATGATTGTTTTGTGCAAGGCTGTTCAAAAAAACTCAAATTTCCTAAATGCCAGACAAGACCATATCTTCCTTATTTGACCACTCCAATGCCTTGATTTATAAAGATAGTTTTTAACTGTATTTTTTTCTCTTTACTATCAGTAGCTGTTACTATAACACATTACGAGAAAATAATCTGTATACACTGTTCTAATAACTTTGCTGTACAATACCCAATCACATCTGTTCATGTTTGTTCTTCAACACTGGAAAAAATCAGTTTTGTCAGAACCAGGGGCCATGGACCACGAACAGGAAAACAGAAACACTAATATTAACGTATTTCCACAGGCTTCTTTCTTCAAGGCCACAGATGAATTGGATTTGCAGGGCTTTCTCCCACAGGAATGAAGGTACATCACAACAGACAGAAAGTAGTAGAATTATAATGTGGATTTGCTGCCACACACACCAGGCCAGCCACAAGTACCAGCAGCAAGAGCTTCTAGCTTGGATGTAGGCTCTTTCTTTCCTCTTCATTGCCCAGACAGAATCAGAATGTATCTGTGTGCAGGATGGAGTATTGGCATGTATCAGAGGAGCAGTCGAGGGTCTGCATATGGTGCTGAAGGGTAGGGCTGCTATGGGGAGACTCATATCCCAGCTGCCATTTAAAAAGCATGTATCTCAGCTTCCCAACAGTGCAAAGGGAGCCAAAGGAGCCAAACTTTCCTGCCTTTCTTTCAGATGAGCTGCTCTAGCACAAATCTCCATCGGTCATAATCTGTCATTCCCCCTGAGCATTAAGACTGTAATTAATTCCTTATGCCTAGCTATGCAAGGAAGTGGCACTGTATAATCCCCAGAAAGTCATTCTTCCTGTCATAGCAGAGAATCTTTAGAAGAGAAAGAGAAATAATCTGACAGACATGTGACAACTCAAAAACCCCTTTAAACATTTGCTTCGAAGAAAATGCACATGTTAATTTCTTTAGAGGACAGCTTTAGAGCTCTGTTATATTGCACTGGCCTTTGACAGCAAAATGGGAAGCCTTGCATTGGAAAGTTAAACAGATTCACTGCCAGGTAATTGCCAATTCTTCCTCCTATTCAATGAATTAGTTAACATCTATTTTAGGAAAGGGCCAATCATACTTTGCTATCTCCTACTGGAAAAATTCCTAAGACATAAAAGCAGATTATGTGCTTTTCTCCTGCAGTGCACACCCAGTTCATTCTTTAGCTTCTCACCTGATGAGCTGCAAAAAGTGGTGCATCATGGAAAGTCAGTAGAAAGCAATAATCAGGAATACAGCTAGAATGTCCAAAAGAATCCTCACATCTAGAAAGCTACCTGTTACATCACTGTGGAAATACTGCAGCACTTGCTGTACTGGGGAAAAACAGTGTTAGCAACATCAGAAGTATCTAACTCTGGAGATATTGAGGAGAAAGAAGGAAGCAAGATTTCTGCCCCAGCCTTTTGCACTGCTAGGGCAAAGGGATTTTCCAGTTATACCAATAACGGCTTAAACCCAGATATTAGGAAATCCAGAAATAAAACATTAAATTCACACCAGTTGAACCAGTCATTTTTATTTCAGACTATAGTTGCTTTTCAGGAATGCTTTAGGGGTTTTTTTCCCTCTCTCGCCCCCCCTTCCTCCCGCCCCCTTTTTTTTTTTCTTATTTCCCTCCAGGTCTTTGTACTACTCATGTATAAGGTTCTTCCCTTCCTTTATACTTCCTTAAGGGAAAGTCTAATAAATATTAGACTTGTTCCACAAATGGCTTTTAAGTTCTCAACAACCCTAGGAAATACTTTTAGAGGCATCATGCACCCAATAAGGGTTGAGTGAAGTCAGTTCAATAAATTCTCAGTGCCCATTCAGATTGAACACACCACAAAACCTTGAGCAGTTTCACACTGATATAGCCCTTCTGTAGAGCCATAATTTTAAGCTTCATGCCACTTCCTCTCTTTGCAACATTGGGTTGCAAAGATTTGCTTTGTGAAAAGCACATTAAAGCATGTTCTTTACCTGCAAATTCTTCTGTCAACACAGCTTTCTGCTGCTGTGCATACCTGGTTCAGTAAATGACAGCCTTGCAGATAATAAATATAGTGTCTCATTGTAGGACATTAGTAGAGGCACCAACAGCTAAAAGGCAGGCAATAAGCCATTAAACTGGCAAGAGCATTGGATTTTCTTTAGGCTGAAGATGTTAGGAAAATGAAATATTTGGAGTGGGGGCAGGAAGGTACATCTCCAAACTTGTTTGATGTTTCTGTGTTCAGAGACTAATAGGAAACAATACAGACATGTGCATGATACACCTACAGTAAATAGACTTAAGGGGCAAAGAAATGGATGACAGCTTTTAAACAAAGTGGGGGGGGAAAAAAAAAAAAGAAAACTATGAAAAGTCTGAAATGGGTAATTCACAGCACAAGCTACCAGTAAGGGAACATTTCTTGGGCCCATAACATTAGCATCAGCATTTATTGACACTACTACATCGCATGAAAAAAGAAATTCTAAAACCTAAGGAAGACACACAGCAGCAAAGAAAATCAAATAGTTCAGAGTGAACTTTCTAGCTATAGATTAATTGTAATAGTAATGATATTTTTCAGACTGGTCAGTAACAGGAATGGACAAATACCTAATGTTCTGAGGTACAGAACATTCGTATTCAGTTGATTGTATTCAGTTGATTGTATTCAGCTGATAGACGATACACAAGGTACAATTGCAATTATTTAGTTTTCCATAGATTTCCATGACATCAAGTTTTCTTAATATAACAAATCATTCTCATAGTTTAATTGGAAGCATTTGTAATGGTTATGAAACTCAACAGTCAGCCTATGGGTCTGACTCTGTAGGTTTGGAAGATGGATCAGATAAAAGTCTCAATCCCTATTCAGAAAATAAAACATACGGAATGAAGAATCTTCATTGTGACTATACTTTAGCTTTGCAAAAAAATACGGAACTAAAAGAACAGGAAATTAATTTGCTCCATAAGAACTAGGAAGAGTTCGGAACTATTTACCTCCATTCCTTACAAGCCAGTAAGCAAAGAAGCAAACAATGCTCTGCTGTATACTGCTGCTACAGCAGGTAGAAGTCTCAGTAGGTACATTCCTATGAACCATGCTGCTATTGCAGCTATCTCTTTATGAACAAATTTGGAGTTGAAGAATATTGAATTCAGTGAGATGTTTTCCTCTCTTACCAAATGTCTAGGAAATGACAGTGTTTCCTGTACATTTTTGGAATTCCACAGAAAGGGTTCTTCAGGACTTGGTTGGACCTACTAATCTGGTAGAAGCTGGAGGGGCAGAGCTAAGAACTTCTTATTAGTCCTTGTGTGTTTTCTGCACTGATAATGCTTCACTAAAGAAAATTAGACAAATATTTGACTAGTCTATTTATTAATAGCTAATAAATTTCAGTAAGAGAACCTCAAGAAGAGTCTGATTTTCATATTGCATCAGGTCTCATATCAGCTCTACATTTTTATGGCTGTTCAATGCATAATATTAATCAAAAGGTTAAAAAAGAGAAATGATGAAAAAAGATAAGATAAACTGAAGAAATGTCTAGAACAGAAACAGGATACTCACTTTTTCATCTAGATATTATATTTATTTTCAGTATTGTTAGCAAATGCTCAGCAATGTACAAATGTGAAGACAGTATCTTTACTGCAAAGGGCTTAAATCTTGCACTATAATATAACTTCCCTGCAAAGCTGTATGGCTCAGAATAGACAACCTTATCATTTTTAAATCACCAGTTCATATTCCTCCTGACTTTACAGATCTACATCTTGCCTACTATTGGTCAGAAAATACTTTTGGATATTTTTTTTTCTCATCAAAAAAGTTAGTACCAGGAGATGTACCCTTATCAGAAGTCTTATCAGCTACCAAAACCAGAATAAGCATAAAATCTAAGAATTCTTCATATTATTGTTTTATCTTCAGGGAAGTAATGGTCATGGGATATGGGATATATAAAGTAAACAAGATAGTAATTACTCAGACTGAAGAAAGATGTTTACAAATACCTCAGGATTTAAATACCATAATAAAGAAATCCAAAGTTATAATAGACCACATAGCTCCTTCTTCTCATACATTACATACTGAATACATTTTTATACATTACATGCTTTTAAAGAACTGACACCTTATTAGAAGTGTGCAGTGTGGCACAGTTAATGTTGCTATGGGAACTATAACATTAAACTTACTGATTTATCTACATGTATTCTCAGATATAATGCTGCTTTCATGTAATATTTTGTAATAAGTTTTCTCTTTTTCCACACTTCTTTGGACTACTTCCTCAAATGAGGTAGATTGCTCTTCCCTAGGGGAACTTTTACCCTTTTTTAAGTCAATGGAAGTTCTATTGCCATCTTCAGTGGGGACCATCATTTCATCCCAGACCTCTGCACCAAATAGAATTGCTTAGGAATATGCCCTGAAGATCTGATTCTGATCTCGCTTATGCTGAACAGAAAAGGGGAGAGAAAGAAACAGAAAAAGCATGAATGTAAGAAAGCAAGACAAAGCAAGAAAGCAAGAGAAAGCCACAAAACAAGAAATCATGAAAACAAAAAAGTCTTCTGTTCTATTTCTGATTTATATGCTTTATACGATTTCTTTGGTAATTTTCCCATCATTCAGCTTAACAATATAAATCCAAACATAATATAATTATGATAGTTCTTATGTTTCAAGAACCAACTGGCCTGGTTTCTGTCAATGACCCCTTGTCTGTTCTTTTTAAAAATTAAGTCAGACATTTACTAAAGCTCTAAATATAAGTTCAGATGTGATGTGATAGCTGAGCATATATTGAGGAAATAGTGGCCAAAGAGAGAGCATTAGTGGCAAACATTCTGACATCAAAATTTATGGTTCTGTCTGCATTACTTTGCCATTTATAGGCTGACATGGAATTTTTGTACTTCAGTTGAGGCTTTTATGGGGCTTAGTCACCTTTCAGTTACCTGAGAGTACTATACAATTGGAGATGTAGTTAAGCTCCAGGAAGGTCTGCTAAGCTCTGACAGGAATTCTCTATCTAGTCCTTTAAATGTGTGTTTGTGTACACATATATTCCTATATTTATGCACTCCTGTGTGATGCACAAGAATTATGTATTCCTTGGCTATTCTAGGCCAAAAAAACCTCAACAAATAGTTTCCTACACAGTAAGCAAGAAGATAGATGTCTCAGCATATCGTACAATTTTTAAGAACAGTGAGTTTTTCAACATGAATTAATAAGAATATTTGATTTGTAAACCCCTGTGACTCTCAGAAGACTTGACTATGCACACTTCGAAATCAGCAAGAGCTCTAGATATTCAGCACCTTTGAAAACCGAAGATGATGCCAATCTCCAAATGTCGGGCTCCTTTTTCATTTATTTGGGTTTTATGTGTCTTAAGAGGAAGATGATGATTGTTGGTGTTAAAGTAGTGGGTAAATCAAAATTATAAAACTCCTTATACTTTCAGCCTTATCTGACATACATAGGAAATAGCCTTTCAGTAAACATCCTCCTGGAAGACTTGGTGTGCATGCAAATCACACATTAGTGCAGAAGATCTTAGGTGGTTCACTTTGGTGAACTCTTTGACATATAATTGAGCAGTATCTGGCATAAGAGATTTTTTTTTTTTATGTTCCCAGAACAATCAGTGAAACACATAGAGTAAAAGAATAAAATTAAAACTCAAATGGTTTCAAGGAAATAAATTTATACATGAAATTGATTTTATTCTTCCATAATATTTACAGTGCATAGAGCCTTTAGAAAACAAAACATAGATTAGAAATACTGAAAAGCTAAAAATTAACCCTGTTCTAAAATAAATAATGAAAGCTAACATTTTTTAACTTTGTGCCTCCTGACAATAATACAAATCTCTCAACCTTCAAATATCCACTCCTTTTATACATAACTCACTAACATTTAAACTGCTTGAAAAGAACTGATAAACACATCAAAGGCTCAAAAAGCTAACAAGACTATATTATCTAATCTATGTCATACTTATTGGTATTTTAAAATCTCAGCATCTGTACTTTTCTATTGTACACTCCATAAACTGGTCAAACACAGCTCTAAGCACAGCTCCAGCTGAATCTTTTGTTAGATCACACAGCTTTTCCTCTCTAGATAAACCTAGATGATTCTTTATTAAAATCCCCTAACACTTACTTTTAAAACTTAAGTACTTCAACTGTCTATTTTTTGTTGTTGTTGTTGCTATTCACTTAAACAGTTACTCCTGATGTATGGTAAGAGCTTCTTTCTTCATTTGCCTGACTTCCCACATAAACTGACTTTCAGGCTTGCTGTTTGAAATCACATGTCCATATTATATAGTTTTCTTTGATTTTATGCATATGAACGCCATATGATTATACGTGTATGACACATCTTTAGGTCAACATTCTAAGAATTAAGACACAGTATACAACAGTGAGCTATACTTAACTGTAAGGAAATCACAGCATACCAGCATTTCGCTGTCCTGATGTTATGTCCTAATACATTCAATTCATTCTCACCATTGGTCTTCATTACCACTAAACGTTAGTTTTTTCTTTCCTTTTTTTGTTTATGAGTTTGGCCTTCTGCTTCATCTCATCACCATTACAGACATATAATATACAACTTCTTCAGACCCAATTTTCACCTTACTACACAATCACTGCTTACCCTTCCACACCACACTGAGCTGCCTCACACCAGCCAGCACCACAGAGCCTGTGCTGAACTTTTTGGCTGAGCTTTGACACCTATTTTATTCTTCATCCCCTGGGCTCAAAGTCCTCCTGCCATATAGTAAGACAAAAGGGAGCAGTCAGAAGATTTTTAATGGTACTTCTTGAGTCACTTCAGCCACTCAGATCACACTATGGACTCCAAATCCCTGTCTAGGATAATCTGATCTTCTCCCTTTAATAGAAGGTGTGCTGGGTTCTACAGCAGGGAGAACTGGGTTCCTAAACCCAATTTATGAGCCACTGGGTTGAGGACCATAGTACAGCTTTCAGTAGAAATATATTTGTGTATAATTTGTATCTGAATTAGAAAGTTTTCACAATTAGAAAGTCAATGTGTAATTGTGTTTAGGGATTTATATACAACTCTTAGAAATCCTTCAGGTATCCAGACTACTACATTCTGCATAACACTAAAGTCTGCTTTAAAAAAAAGCATTTGTGATATCTGTCGCCATTCAAGGTTTTTCAACATAACCACCTCCTCTGAATTTATATTTTGTCTTAGAAAACTGGGAAAAAAGTGGTGTAGGCTTGCTGCAGAGGTACATCTCCATTGACAAAATTCATTCTACTATAGTCTAACTCATCTTGTCACATTGAACCAATATCTCTGATTTTTACAGCACTTACCTGCCTCTTTCTCAAACACTATCACACTTCAAATTTTGTAACAACTGACTGAAAGGTGAATAGTATATATTTGGCACATAAAAAATTCATTTTAACAGGTTTACTTTTCATTACACCATGGTGCTCAACATGTATTTTATTTAATCAAAAGCTATATTTGTTTTTTAATTTGTTCAGTATATGTCAGGGTTATTTCCTTCATTATGTTCATAGTATTATTAGTAGTATCAATAGCTAGCCTGCAGATTTAATACTAACTGAATCTTTTCCTATTGCTGTGTATGTTACAAAGATTATAGCCTTATAATACATTCTTAAATTTTAAATTTTTTTAAAAGACTTATGTAAATATTATCTCCCTAAACCCTTTATTATTGCAAAGATTATAATTAGGTAATATCTTACAGGAAGGGTCATCACCCTCACAATAATTAGATTCCGCTATGATTCTTGTTCTCTAAGATGTTAAAAGCAGCAATCAAGATTGGAGTCCCATTGTTACACACTGCATAAACCCATTAACTAGGATTCCACTTAGCTAAATTTAAAGGTTACAAACCTATTCTAAACCCATTACTATCAAAGAAGACACATTCAGATGAATTATCATTCATTGCATCTATCTTGGCAACCTATTTTATGCAATATATTTTTGCATATCAAAAGTAGGAGGTAGACTTGTGATTTTTAGAAGCAGCTCTCAAAAGGAAGGGTAATTGGAACAGAAAGTTTTAACTCCTTAATCAATGGTTGTGACCGGAACAGGTTATCTATCTCATACACATTGCACCAAAGTCTCAGAATATATTTTTTGTTGCATAGAAGAAATTAGGAAGGAGGCACAACACAATTGTGACAGAGAATGTAAACAGGGAACTACCTTTCCAATAGATAATGTAAGGAACATCAAATAAAAGGTGATTGGTAAGCCCAAAACTGACTGTTTCTTTAAACAGTGCACAGGGAACTTCAGAACTGCTTGCACAGGGTGTTACACACAGTACAAGTTTCAAAGGGTTTGAAAAGTGATCAAACTTTTGAAAGAAAAGTCTATTGAAAAGTTTACTCAAAGACATCTGCCTCAAGAGATTGCCCAAAGCTAGGAGAATATGCTGGAGAAGTGTCCCTATGCACCTGCCTTCTCTTCAGATTTCCCTCCAATGTGGTACCATAATCCTGTGATAAATAAGATCCGTCAGGAAAAGTAGAAGGCCCTTAGCTTTTTTAGTCTGGAAAAATTAGACTAAGTGAAAGAAGCAGCACATAAAAACTGCAGTGCTATGTGAAGTTCTTTAGAAGGAACAATGATAATTTATTTTTTTTTTAGTAACTTCAGAAGCAAAATAAAATAGTGCTTAGTATTCACTCACATAATTTACTATTACAAATTACTATTAAAAATACGCTGTATACAGGGATAGCAAAGCACTAGAATTGTCTTTCTAGGGAGGTGGTAGGATAGCTTTCAGAAAGGTTTAGAAGAATAAGACAGGCAAACATTTGTTAGAATATAGAATCACTCTTTTCAGGAAAACTGATTAGACCATTCTTCCAGCTTCATTTCTATTTCATGACTACATTTTCCAGCAGAGTAAATGAAAAATTTGAAGATGTATTTCAATAAAAAATGCTCCCGTAACTAAAAAACATTTCAAAGTTAATTAAATTAATTAAGTAAAGGCTTGAGACACACATATGCTGCTTAATTTTTTCAAAAGATGTGATGAATATAACTGAAGGTTCTGTGAAGAAAAATGTTCTGGCACTTTTTTATCATTTAAAATCTATTGGAAAGGAAGCCTGAGTGATGGACAATTAAATATGAGAATAGAACTAAGCCTCAGTGTATGAGCATTAGCAGAAGGTCACCTCTTGAATAAAGAGAGAAAAAGCTCATATATAAACTCCTGTTATTTTGTATAAAGTCAGTTTTGTCGCTAATTAGAGCATACATCAGACTCCAGGACTATCCAGTCAGTGTTTTTCAGTTGAAAAGAACTCCAGACAACACTGCATTAATCAAATCTAATTTTTTATTGAGAGAAAACAATGAAATACTAGTTTTATTAATCAAGACAATAAATTCAAAATCTTTCATTTAAGAATGGAAGTTTAGAATAAAGTTTCAAAACAGGAAGCATTGTAAGGTCTTTCCAGAAGAAGCATTGTTCTCTTTTCAGAGGGGCAATAGATAGACTTCCAACAACTTCCTCCTGTCTCACAACTGTTATCAGAAGGTTCATGCTTTAACTGAATCCCTTTTTATTTTCACTCTTAATCTCACTTTGTCTTCTCTGCATGGAGTAGGATGAGGGATAAAGAACTGACTTCCTTTGGTGACTGCTGCTGTAGCACACAAATGAAGCATGATGCCAGTGTATGTTAAATCACTACTTTTATGCTGCTTATCCTCAGATAACTTTTCAAAAAGGATGTAGTGGAAAGGAAAAAAGAAAATAAACTTTTACAAAGAGTAATTCTCTTTCTCATCATCACTGGGTTGGTCTTAGAGTTTTCAAATCACTAACTTAAAAGCAGAAATTGGTGAGAGGTAAAACACACACAAAAAGATAACTGAGTAGATTAACCTGCATACCAATGAAATCTAGGTCAGACTTAATAACCTTTAAATTGCAGCTGACACAATGAATATTAAGCTAGTCAACCATGACAGATGCATTTATGAAGCCAAACCAATTTAGGTTTTTTAGGAGAAAATTCATTATAACATACTGAAATTTATGTGATTTTTCCCTGTACAAATGTGTTTTACCATTTCTAGCAAACTCATCACACATAATTAAGGGTGAATCTCTAGCAGCAGTATTTGTAAATACTAAAATAATATATCAAGAAGGGCTAAATCAGGATTTTTTCCAGCATATATTTTTACCAAAAGATGGGGAAGGGAGGAATTAAAGGAACAAAGGCAATTTCTTTCCCTTTAAAATGTAATTGGAAGAGTTAAATAGAATTATCTTCTGAAACTACTATTAAGCAAAATTCCTCACAGAAAACAGTAGTCAGAAATAAGTCTTGGTTAACCATTTTCTAAATTCAATATATTTTAATCAAGTTTTGTTTTGTTCTGTTTTGTTTTGTTTTATCCTGTGAAAACAATATATTTATTTTCTGAAATATATATATATTTATGAAATACTCTATTAAAAAAAAAGTAAAACATAGCACTAAGCAACATTGAACTCATTCTGGGAGGAGAACTAGCTTGATAATCCTTTGTTTACATAGTTCAGTCATAACGATGTTATGAAATTTGCTGGAAAAGGACACAAAAAGATGATGACTAGTCTTCTCTATGCTGGTGCCATGTATAATACCATAAATATTCAACAAATATAATACCTGATGAAAAGTTAACATTACTTCAACAGTAATTTCCTAAACCCAGATACATAAGCCTTGGTTGGGGGAGGGGAAGAGAGTCACCCCACTCCAACGACCCCCCATCCAAGATGATCCCACTCTAGGATTTCTGCTTCATATTTCATACCCCGACAGACTTGTACCTCAGTCTTTGTACCTCAAAATTTGTAGAGATTTCATTAATTGTTAATTCTCACAGGATACCATGGCTGCTCCACAAATCCTGTGCTTATAGGGATGGGCAACCTTCTGTAGCTGACCATACTTGGGCAGGAAAGCTGGACTAGATGATCTCCAGAGGTCGCTTCCAACCTCACCCATCATTGTGATTCTGTGATAATCCAATTCTACAGATTTGGCTCAGAAGAGATTTATTAAGAATATCCATATTTGAAAAGAATGTCCTAATCGCTGCTTCTCTTAAAGACCACACAGAAGACATACTATTTTTCTAACTGTATTCCTTCTTCTCCTCCCATAGTAATTTCAGGAAAAGGAAATTATATTAAACAAAATAAAACCAACAAAAAAAACCCCACTGTTCAAAATGGATTAAAGCCTCATTAAGTAGCAACCAGGACGGATGTTTTCTGTCAGTATGATTTATGAATTTTGTTTGCTTTGTGCTGTACACCAGCAGCCTAAAGAACTGCTCTGGAACCATTTCCTGGGGCGGGGGGAAGTATGCAGAACGAGTTCAATTTTAAGACTCTCAGGCTGCATTTACTAACAAAACTATGTAAAATATTAGTTAATTTTCATTGCATCTTAATTGTACTAGTATGATGTAATTATTCATGCTTACTGAAGTGTCTACATCCTGCCCAACATTATCTGCACTAGTTTTTGATGTTTCACCAGACCGATAAATTTGGAAGAAAAGAATTTTCAGAAAGCTTGTTAACTAAGCAAGTGGTTTCATAAAAAAGTCTGGGTTATATATGCAGGAACCTGTATCTATCTGGTGTTTAGTATTCCAGCACTGCCTGTGAATTGATAAAGGTTATGCTAACTCTTTAAATATTTTTATACTTTTTATATATAAGGTGTTCTGATGTAATCCGCAGACTGACTTTCAAATCAAAATATTGTCCTCGGCTTCTCTCCTAAGCGAAATAAAAAAAAAAGTTAAATGAGTACTTAATTTATATTTATCTTCATAAACTAATGAAAATATGACCTACTGTACATGGAACCAAATCTGTGTATCTTCATAGAAATAATTTGCACTTATGAATATGCAATATCTTAAAATTGTACACTTTGATTTCTCTTATGGAAACTGATCAAAGAAATGGTTACCAGGAGGGATGTTTGTTATTTAGAACTCCATTTATCTGTCCATTAATACACAAAATTCTTCATTGAAAATCCTGAAGCTACCTTTAACTCTGATTGTTCTGACAACTCTGATATTCTTTACCAGAAATATGGTCCTCTTGTCAACACCACAAGAAGAATGGTATTGTTACCATCTCATGTAAAATGTATCTAGTCATCTGAAAAAGGTCTAAGAAACTGCTGACATGATTCATCTCATTCTACCTTTTGCAATTAGGCTGGATCTACATTATCTCCTAAAAACTTCCTATTATGGACAGGTTAAACTTCTTTCCATAAACACTTGCCTTGAAAGATTGTATAAAGGTGGAGCTAGGTTTAAATAAGTAGCTGAAAGAGTAGTTATAAAGGGGCTAACTAGATAGACGCTAGACATTATGCAAGAAAACAGTTCAAATTCTGTAGTTTATAATAAGGAAAACTTTTTTTTCTTTTAATAAATGCTGCAATAATAAACAGCTTTGTATAGCATTTGATGGACAGCTTTTCTGTGAAGTAGAAGACTGCACCTTAAATCAATACAAAGTTTTTATACTTTGCATACGTAAACATCACTATTATATGTCTAATTAGGCATGCAAACATGCTTTTAAACTATAACAGGTGATACCTAACAGAAAGAGAATAGTTGCATACTTGAAAAACAGCCTAGAGAGAACTGGATGAGCCAGAGGCAGCAGCATCTATTTAAATATGCTATGCCATTTTCAACATAATTAGTTATCTAATTGCAAACCCAAACTTAGTCAATGCATTTGTACATGTAATTAATTACAGTTTGTTTAAAAGTACTTCATTTGTAGTGCTTTATTCTTCATTTCCTCCAAATCACATTACCAAAACATACATTTGATTAAAAAAAAAAGATAAATATATAAAATGAAAAAAGACATTAAAAAAACACACTTCTCTCCCCCAAACTATTTTAACTATTTCTAGATGTAACATATTTAAATTCTAACACTTGTGTGTTAAAAGACTATTTAAGCTTCCTATGTAAAGAAAATATCATTTATATAGGTCAGATTCACATCGTAATCTTCATGCAGGCAGGTAATGATGACCAAATAAAGCCATTATCTAATGGTATTTACCATTTGTGTCATACTAGCATCTAGAACCTCTAACAACAGGTCTGGAATTGCTGTGACAGCTTTTCTATCATTATTCCCCAAGAAGTTTACAATCAAAATGTAAAAGTTGCACTGCATGCAAATCAGTATACAGGCATACAAAGAAGCAAGAAGATCACCACAAAGAGCAATACAAAAGCACTTTCTGTAAATTTGCAAATATTATAAAGATTGGCACAAGTGGCTAAGCAAATGGATTTACAGAGGTTTACTAGACTTCTACTTCTGAAGAGACAAACAACCTAGATACACATTTTAGACCTACGAAATACTCTTTATGATGAGAGCCTAGGAAGCATAATTGCAGCCTGATATGAGGGCTGACAAAATCATGTGGTGGATTTTGACACATTGACCCAAGGAAGCTGAAATGCAATCAGAGACAGCGGGACACAATGAGAAAGGAAACAGTGAGACCAGCCTGGGTGTAGGACAAATGTCCTGGAATAGAGGTCAAATGGGAGTTGCTGATTGCACATCCATAATAAGGTGACAGTGAGACAGAGCAAGATTTTACTTTGGATAGCTGGAAGCAGATATGGAGTAAAGATAATTCTATCTTAAAGCTACATGAATGACTTCACCTAAGGTAAACTTAATGATGGTGGCAGCACAATATATACCCAGAATTCTGGATGTCTGTTCAAACAAATAACTTATGTAGAATTTTGGGTCACAACTTACACCTGCGTCAGTGATGGGGGAAAAAAATAAAATAAAAAAACCCCCTTGGATTTTATACTAGACATAAGCTTTAAATGCAAGGCAGAAAAGAAACTGTTCTTGATAAATCAAGGAACAGAATAATGGTCTTGAAATTTGTCTAGGAAGACTGGTTGAGAAGAGTTTCAGGTGAATGGGCAAATCAAACTGGAGAAAGAATGCATATGATAGAAGAGCAGGCCAGGAACATGAGACACAGATAATATACAAAAACAAACAAAAAAAAAAAACAACAAAAAAACACACACAAAAAAAAACCCCAAACACAAAAAAACAAACCAAGAACACCCTGCAAATGTTCAATTACTTTATAGATGGAAAAAGAGTGAAAATGTTAAAAAATGTTAAAAAGACAAATGAGGTAAAGGACAAGTTTCTTTAAGACAGACAAGAATAATGAGTCAGAGTAAGGGTAAAGAGCCAGATAAACAAGATTAAAAATTCATAAGATTAAATAAAAGAAGATGAAGAATAAAAATTCATGAAAGAGAAGAGAGGATAGAGAAATAAAGTTGACAAAAATGTTGCATCTGTGACTAGAGAAAGAATGAGAAAAAGTAAATAGATGGAAAAGGAGGGAATCAGGAATCACCTTAGCCTATGGAAATCCCTGTATTTGCACAAAAACTAATAGAGTTGAGAGAAGAATCATATACATGTATAGAATTTATAGATATATTTATATTTTATTTACTTAAATCTTTAATGACATATGAATCTCGAAATGCAGTTGTCTTCCAATGGTTTATCATTGTCTCTTTTAAAAGTGGTATAGAGATGGAGCGGGGAGTGTAGAGCTGCTACGAGGTACTAACAGCACAAAAGAAGGGATATTACTAGACAGACATGATGCAATTGCAAGCTTAATTAGGCCTTCTGTTTGGTGCACAATGTGCCCTTTCCCATTAACACTGTTACTTATTACAGTGATTATTGTCCAGAAGGAATTTTCCTTGGGCTCCTCTTCCAAAAGCATCGAGGACAAAGGAAGAAAATGTGTAGTGCCTGAAGAAACAACTAGCATGCACAATCTTTAGGGAAACAGAGGGAAAGCAAGAGATAAGCAGGTCCAGAAAATGTTCAAATAGCTTTATTTTTTCTCTTCTCTCTCTTGCCTGGAGAAGTGCTTTTCATGTGTGCATGTTTAAGCATTGAAACCCTTCTAAATAGCTGTGCTTTTATTGTCAAACTGTGGGTCTCAGGAACACTTCCTGGCTTCCAGATCACCCATTCTAGTCCTATGTTAGCACAAGACCCAGAGGTACATCTTCTTCTTTCCTTCTTCCCTTGGAAAGCAAAACCCAATATATAGATGCTAGAAAGGAGGCACAGCATGAGCTATGCAGAAGCAAAGACAAGGAGTGCATTTTGGTACATACATGCTATGTAGATTAGACTCCATTTATTTTCTAACTCTATATACATTTTCAGAGCTCTGATGATTTTAATGAAGTCATGAGTTTCCTCCTTGAGAAGAATTTCTAGGCTAAGTAATCTTGAAATTACAGTCATGATAAACACATCCACATTTTGTTTTCTCACCCAAAACAAGACAGAAAGAGACTAATCTCTCTACATTAAATATCTGGGCTATGGGCATTCACACTTAATCTAACAAACAAAAGTCTAATGAAATTTAACCATCTCTTCAAAAGATTTTTTAACCTGTTATTTCAATGTTCCAGCAGCAGAAATACCACAACTTTCTTGAATAAAACAATATAGAAGGCCTTTAGTTATCAAATTATTCCTAACATTTAATGTATAACTCCTAACAGTTTTATGGCAAAACCAGCCTTCAGAAGGATTTGGATTATTTTCTTCACTTTCTTCTGCTGCATTGCCCCACACTGTACTGCAGGTGTTCTGGAGCCTGCCCCTGTTCCAGTGCAGTCTGGATCAGTCCATGGCAGATGGTAGGGCTGTGTTTCCATCCCTGGGGCAGTCAGTTCCAAGTGTACTGGATGCCCCTCCAAGTAAAAGCGAACTGTGGCCTGAACTCTGCTGCCAAAGGAGTTGAGAAAAATGCATTAGCAATATCAATGGTGGCATACCACCTGGCTGCCTTTGACTCCAGTTCATACTGAAGTTCTAGCATGTCTGGTACGGCCGCACTCAATGGCGGCGAT
>NW_009943141.1:86589-87137 GCF_000696875.1 Nestor notabilis | reverse complement strand
CCATCAGCCTTTCGCCCCAGCCATATGGGGCAATTAAAGGGTGAGTGGGTCCTGCTGATCACTCCTTGGCTCTCCAGTCTATGGATCAGCTCATGAATGGGAATCAGAGAGTCCTGGTTGGTGCGATATTGCCACCAGTGCACTGCTGTTGTCACGGTTGGCACTTGTTGTTCTTCAACCTTCAGCAACCCCACAACAGAAAGATCCTCTGAGAGAGTTGTTACAGCTGAACCCAGGACACCAGTTCAATCCAAGCACTTCATCTAATCTCATATGTTTCCTAAAGCTATGAGGAGTAGTTAATCACATCACACATGTAGCACTTTTACATATTGAAAATCATTATCATGTCTTTTCTAAATGTTCCTATTCCTTCAGACTTCCCTTATCTAGCCACTCTGCACCTTGTAGGTGCACTCAAAACTCAAGCTGTTGTTCTTGCTGAGGCTTCTCCATTTCCGTATTGAACAGAATAACTATCTACTATGTCCTAAAATGATGTTTCTGTTGAGTAATTAAATTAAGTTTCTGTAAAACTATCACATTCC
>NW_009943141.1:76413-86576 GCF_000696875.1 Nestor notabilis | reverse complement strand
CTTGCTATTCACTTTATATTGCAAAATTTCACCACTCCAATCACTTTTTTTATAACCACTCCAAGCCAATTATCTCACTCCTTGCAATTTTCGTGACAAATATGACAAGAATGATGCCCCTCTGTGAAGTAAAATGCCCATGACAAACTAGCTTATCATCTCTGTCAGGCTACCTATATTGATGCATCAGTACAGGAAAGACACGGTCTACTCTGAATTTTCACGTCTTTGTTTTGAGAGAAGCTGGATTCTTTGTCTGGATATTGTTTTTATGTAGGTTCCTTAGAGAAAAGATTTGCCTTATTCTATGCTCTGGACTGAGGAAAAAAAATCATATTCCTACTTTTTGTACTGTCAGATACTATTATACTTGAGTATATTATACTTGAGTTGAATACCAACTCATTGGGATTATACTGAATTTAGCATCACCAATTCTGAGAGGCTTACTGATAGCATGTATGCACTGCAAGGAAAAAAAGTTCTAGCTTATACTGATGCCAGTGCCATACATTCATCAGCTTAATGACAAGAGGTCCCCTAGTTTGAGGATCGAATCTACTTAATGTTCCCAGTGCAAAATCTTGCATCTGGATATTTTATTTAGACAAAAAGTGCATGAAATCACATACAGGTTGGCAGTTCCCTACTGAACTTACAGCTGGGAAGACTGATTCACATTGATTATACCAACAAATATATGGAATATATCAGTCATACAAAGTAAGACTGATTATCTAGTTCTTAACAGGATACAGGGTGTTGAGAGATGTGTGGAACTAAGAACTTCTCCAGTACATTTGGTCAAATAAGTTTTTATATGTATTGTCATAGGCTATAGCATATTGCTATTAATTAATGACATTAATTCACTTCTAGAAGTCAACAGATGCTGGTGGAAGAGCAATCTAAGACAGATGATATTACTACTAGCCTCTTAAACATACATTTTAACTCCTGGTAGAATGCAGTATAAATCTCAGAAAAAAACCATAGCTCTAAATAAGTGAAATAAATATAATAAACATAAGTTAACTACTTAACATACAATTTTCTGTGGCTAAAGACTCTAGAACTCTCAAGTTTAACTTATTTTTGTTCAGTTCCACTGTCATAAAATAGACATGTAAAAAAATTACTTAACTTGAATGTGATATCACGGGAAGAGTCACTGATGTATTTGACAATTTGCTACCAGGGTTTTCAAGATTACTGCTTAATAATTTTTTAAAGCAATGACCACAGAAAATACAAGGTGTTAGAAGACAAGCTATGAATTATTTACCCCTATATTAACTGCATATTATACAATCATATATTCGGCAACATATCAAAATCCTGAAACTACTTTCCATAATATCTATATAAATAAAAGTATGTTTTCAAGACTCAAAAGAAAACTGTATTTGCTATTGCTTCTGCTACAGGCATTGCCCAAAAGATGTAATACAGTGGTTTATAGAATCAGAGAATCATAAAATAGTTTGGGTTGAAAGGGACCTTAAAGATCATCTAATTCAAAGCCCCCTGCCATGCACAGGGACACCTTCCACTAGACCAGGTTGCTCAAAGCCCGATCCAGCCTGCCCTTGAACATTTCCAGGAATGCGACAGCTACAGCTTCTCTGGGTAACCTGTGCCAATGTCTCACCATCCTCACAGTAAAGAATTTCTTCTGGATATCTAATTTATATCTAACCTCTTCCAGTTTAAAGCCATTCCCCCTTGTCCTGTCACCATACGCCCCTGTAAAAAGTCACTCTTCAGATTCCTTGTAGGCCTCCTTTAGGTACTGAAGGGTCTCTCCCGAGCCTTCTCTTCTTCAGGCTAAACAAGCCCAACTCTCAGCCTGACTCACTCCAACAGATCCACATCCTGTTGTTCAGATGTTCCATACTCTGACAGACATCCAGATCAAAATCCTGAAACTACTTTCCATAATATCTATATAAATAAAAGTATGTTTTCAAGACTCAAAAGAAAACTGTATTTGCTATTGCTTCTGCTACAGGCATTGCCCAAAAGATGTAATACAGTGGTTTATAGAATCAGAGAATCATAAAATAGTTTGGGTTGAAAGGGACCTTAAAGATCATCTAATTCAAAGCCCCCTGCCATGCACAGGGACACCTTCCACTAGACCAGGTTGCTCAAAGCCCGATCCAGCCTGCCCTTGAACATTTCCAGGAATGCGACAGCTACAGCTTCTCTGGGTAACCTGTGCCAATGTCTCACCATCCTCACAGTAAAGAATTTCTTCTGGATATCTAATTTATATCTAACCTCTTCCAGTTTAAAGCCATTCCCCCTTGTCCTGTCACCATACGCCCCTGTAAAAAGTCACTCTTCAGATTCCTTGTAGGCCTCCTTTAGGTACTGAAGGGTCTCTCCCGAGCCTTCTCTTCTTCAGGCTAAACAAGCCCAACTCTCAGCCTGACTCACTCCAACAGATCCACATCCTGTTGTTCAGATGTTCCATACTCTGACAGACATCCAGAGACTCTTCCAAAGAGCAGAAAAATGACATCTACATCTATTATTTTTCATGAGTTGTGGAAATGCGTAAGTTTCAGTCCCTCATGCTGTCATTATTGTTGAGCTTTTCCAGTTCACAAAGACAAAATTATAACTATTGTTCCTGGGAGAAAAGAAAATGTGTTTGCAACAGTACTGGGACAACAACAGCACACTTTTTTCAATTAGATTTTACTGACTGGATGTAGTACAATGTGTGTCATCATTTCTAAGACAACGAGGCCTTAATTTTTAAAAGCCAAAAGTGAGATATTTCAAACCTGTGTTGACATGCCTTTAACAAATAAACTCTGAAAACTTGTCCAGTGACACCTCTCATTCATGTACCTATTCAATAAGTGTCATTCAGAAATTCCAGTGCTCACTGTAATACATAAATCTAATTCACAATTCACACAACATAATGGAAATCTTTCCAGTGATGTAAATGCTTTCAGGTCAGTTCTTGGTTAATATTTTTATTAACAGCACAGAGAGATAGAGAACTCCTTGGGTTCCCATGATCTCCTGTGCATAAAAACATTCTTAGTTTTGCAGGGATTCTTTTCAGAAAAGATATTGATGACAATGGTACTAAAGAGCTCAGAAGAGTTTCATTTGGTGTTTTGTTTTCCAGAACCAACAAATAAAAGGAAGACTTAATCATGAGGAGGCAGTGTGTGCTTGCAGCCCAGAAAGCCAACCGTATCCTGGGCTGTATCAAAAGAAGCATGACCAGCAGGTCAAAGGAGGTGATCCTGCCCCTCTACTCTGCTCTTGTGAGGCCTCGCTTGGAGTATTGTGTCCAGTTCTGGTGTCCTCAACATAAAAAGGACATGGAGCTGTTGGAGCAAGTCCAGAGGAGGGCCACGAGGATGACAAGAGGGCTGAAGCACCTCCCGTATGAAGACAGGCTGAGAAAGTTGGGGCTGTTCAGCCTGGAAAAAAGAAGGCTGCATGGAGACCTCATAGCAGCCTTCCAATATCTGAAGGGGGCCTAAAAGGATGCTGGGGAGGGACTCTTCATTAGGGACTCTAGTGGTAGGACAAGGAGTAATGGCTTTAAACTTAACCAAGGGAACTTTAGGTTAGATATAAGGAAGAAGTTCTCCATAGTGAGGGTGGTGAGGCACTGCAATAGGTTGCCCAAGGAAGCTGTGAATGCTCCAACCCTGGAGGAGTTCAAGGCCAGGCTGGACAGAGCCTTGGGCGACATGGTTTAGTGCGAGGTGTCCCTGCTCATGGCAGGCGGGTTGGAACTAGATGATCTTAAGGTCCTTTCCAACCCTAACTATTCTATGATTCTATGATTTCTTTGCAGAAATGAGAAAAACCATCTTCTGTAAAACTAGATGGCTTATTTGCATTCATAAATTTGTGGGTCAGAGTACTTGTTATAAAATATCCTGACCAGGTGATCAGATGCATTGAAACTTCTAGAATGATAAAAGAAAAAAGAAAAAAAAGAAAGAAAAAAAATCAACATCATGTTCATTGCAAATAAATGTGATTGTTACTATTTAAAAAGCTTGGAGAAAATTAAAACCCACAAGGTTATTAATTTTCTATCAGCCAACTTCCAGTTCTCAGGAATTCTCATTAGTTTTAATGTACATTAAATATTGCAACTTAACAATAATTTTCTTATATTTATGTCTATATACATTTGGCCTTCTTTGACAGTCTGAATATCTGGGTTGCAGCACAGCCAGACAGTTTCATGATAATCCAGGGGGGTTTTTTTAATTGTTTTGTACTTCTTGAAATCAGCTGGTTTTAAACTTTCCCAGACCCTTGACCTGCTGTAGCCAATAATGTGATACTAATGGGATTCTGATATTATGCTAATATGTGTACGGTTTGGTGACTCGTGTAGTCAAGACTTTAAAGAAACTTAAAACAACAATAAAAGTAACTGGTGATTTGGTCAGAAATTGAGACTCATTTTATTCTAAAGACCCAAACACAAATATAATCAGAACATGGTTGAGATGGAGTGGAGATATATCTGTGTGAAACTAGAACTCCATTCTGTTTTGCAAACATGATTTCTTTTGTAAAGCTCCAATTTGAACCACAGGTTTTATTTTGGAATTCAAGATCTAGGCTGTATTGCATCTTCCACTGGGGACTACAGACTCCATTCAGTAAAAAGATCTTTATACCTGACTTAATTACAGTATCTGAAAAGCTGACAGGAAATAAACATGACTAATGATTCTGATTATTTCTCAGCCACTCACCTATTCAACAATCTCCCTACACAGAACCTTGCAGGGTGATCACAATTGATGATGTTTACATGTCTGATATTAGAAATAATATTGCAACAAATCACATTTGTATCTGTGCAATACTTTAAAATTGAACTTAACACTGAAAATAAGACAGCTATGTTCAAATTAATCTGAATTGGGGGGCAACTTCTGGAAAAATTCTCACTTTTAGAATAAGTGAAACATTTCATTCTCTCTGCAGATCTACAGGGATGCAAATCCTGTTTTCAGAGACATCCTGTAGACGACAGTAACTTTGTTGCGTAACTTTAGTAAACAAAGCCCAAAAAGAAGGAAAGTGAAACAATTTAAATTGTTCAACTTAATTTGTTTTCAAATTTGCATTGATTGCCAGCCGTTGTGACTGTCAGATGGAAAGTTTCAGGTACTTGAGAACACCAAGCTTAGTAATCTTTCCTTGTTTTAAGAGACATGAAGTTTACTTCTTCAATCTGTTTATATTTAATCTAAACAGAATTTGTCTCCAGTGAGTAATGGATGTTTTGAATTTCTTGTAATTTAAGTTAGTGTTTTCAAGCATACATTATACACTTAAATTATATTTAGACTGAAAGCTTCAGTTGCCTATAAAGTGATAACATAGAATCTAGGTCTGAATAGTTGAATCATGATTTCTTTCAATTTATTTTTCTGTTCTGTTGCCAGCTGACCTATCTTATACCTCTTGATTCTTGACAAATTTGGCAGGATTTTTTTCTCATTCATGTATACATCACATATACATTTTTATAAAAATACATCTGTATGAGTAGATATATGTCTATGTATAAATATATATGGATTCTATATCCAAATTGAAAATCCATGGACACTATATGAAATATTTAGAAGGGCTTATAAATTTAGCAAAAATAGCACCTTATCACTTTCTGTCCTTACTGTAGGCTGTCACAGTGAGTTCTCTATACAGATTTCTTCTCTTGAATAAAGCAGCTATCCCAGCAATCATCTGTTAAATAACATCTACAAAACAATTACACTGGAAACTGGTCACACACACCTTACCATCAGGGATACTCTTCTATTATTGACCATTCTTCAAATATCAGCCAGTAAGAACACTTGGAAGACAAGTAATGATGCAAATACTACTATTTTTCACTCATTGCTGTTAAAGGTATTACACTCCAAAGATGTACAACGTCCTTAAGCTAGCTTAACATACTCAAGAAAATTCAAAGAACAATATATGTACAGTAAATTACTCGAAGATTTAAGCCCCAAAAGGTTGCTGGATGTTTGCTAAGACTTCAGCATGATATTTTTAATTGCTTCTTATGAACCATCTAATTTGTTATGAAGAGTGACTCGTGTGCCTACACATAAGTGACTGGTACTATTTTAGGTAGTCTACTGAGACATCATCATGACAAGGGCAGCTATAACACAATGTTCCGAATTGTGCCTTTCTGAAACTGTAGCTTATAAGACCAGACAGGATAACTAGGTTATCTAAAATACCACTAGACAGGTATGTTTATGTAACTGAATCCCACCTACAAAGCCTGTAAAGTTTACAGTTTTCCATTGGAAATTAAAGGTTGTAGAAAGACCTTTTAAATTCATCATTCACATGGCTTTAAACTTAAACAGGGGAACTTTAGGTTAGATATAAGGAAGAAGTTCTTCACAGTGAGGGTGGTGAGGCACTGCAATAGGTTGCCCAAGGAAGTTGTGAATGCTCCAACCCTGGTGGTGTTCAAAGCCAGGCTGCACAGAGCCTTGGGCAACATGGTCTGGTGTGAGGTGTCCCTGCTCATGGCAGGCGGGTTGGAACTAGATGATCTTAAGGTCCTTTCCAATCCTAACTATTCTATGATTCTATGATTCTATGATATCAATGGTTTATTCTGAAAGACCTTGGATTCAAGAATTTCAAATATTAATTACATTTCTTTCAGGACTGAATATACAACACAGCAAGTGCTCGTATCAGGAAATACTTTGTTTCAACACCTAAAGTAGTAGCCACTAACAGAAGAAGGCAAAAACACCTTCAGCAACATATGCTGAAGTTGCCCTTGCCCTTGTCCTGGAAACAAGTCGCCATTTAACAGTGAAGTACAACAGAAGAGAACTGAGCAGCTAAAAGAGGAGACAGAAATTTCTTGAACTCTGGTAAAAGACAGCTGTGGGGCAAACAGTAGATGTCCAGCATACTTTGGCATGTTCAAAATGATCTTTGCATGCCTGTGTATGAAGGAATAGGGATAGTGTATACAGAACTGCATATATTTCTAAAAGACGCATCAAAATCTGTTATGTATGTCAAAGGATACACAGGGACAGAGCACAATTACCTATGCAGAGGCTTTTGCAGACTTTGGCCCTGGTAAAAAGATGTATAGAGGATACACAAGCACAAGGGTGAGCGCAGGAAGGGGTAGAACAGAAGCATAATTTCCTAAAATGTTCCATAAAAAAATAAGATAAAAGAAGGGGTGTTATAGGATGAGTTACACTAAGCTGCAGTACATTAGCTGATTAACTGTTGATGCAGGTATTTCTACTGTAAATGTTAGTTCTGCCCATGCAGCTTTTTAAGTCTTCACATTAAATAATGAGTCTCAAATTACATACGAAATTGTTTGGCTTTCCCTTTTCATCATCATCATAAAAACTCACGTTATTCACAGGCAAACAAAAGGTACAGATGTTTCCCTGTGCTTTAAGGTTTGTAACATTAAGGGCTTTCCCTTTACAGCCCTGTAACCTTTCACTTGTAATACTGGAGTGTGCTTTTGACTTTGTAGTCTTTCACTGCATACCCCAAGGCTGCTGTGGCAATACTTTTATCTTGTACTCCCAAATGCTCTTGTCCTCATGTCCTTGTGTCATAGAATTGCAAGACTTTGCGATGTCTCTGATGTTAGGTTTCTTGCAGGAATGGATTATAACTGATGTTTAAGTCACCATTTCTCATGCCTCACTTCATAGCTTTTCGTTTGTAACTATATGGTGAAGAATATGTAAAGCTTAGTAGGTAACATTTAGTAGATAATTATTATTTAAATAGCCCAGAAGTAATATCCAGAACACATGTGCACAGGACTTCACTACCAGTTAGATGAGTGCAACATCTGCACGCGATCAGTGTGCTACAGTCAGCACCATCAGCACTTACGTGTAACAGGAACCAGCTGGGATACCAAGCTGGTCCTGCTGTAACTTTATAGCCACTAGGGGAAGTGCTCAGGGGAAATCTGTCTCACTGGAGAAAATTATGGAAAAAGGAGTCTTGCTTAGAGATATCCCAGTCTCTCCCTCTCCAGCTGGCTTCTGGTGTAGCTTTCTCCTCCTCCTCTCCTCAATAAATGGGGCTCAAAGAGTTAATTGTGCTGAAATAAACATTAGCATCATGCCTAAGGATACAAGTTTTTACCTGGCCATGGAATGTTGGCAGCATAGATGCTAAACCTAAACTGTAGAATAACTCATTAGGAAATACACAATAGCTGTGGCAAGATTTACTACAAATATGCTTGAAGTGTTTTTAAAAATTAATATTATGCTGCTATGCTTGGCTTAATTAGCTTTCTTCTTCATTTCCAAACCAAAGCTGTTTGGTTTATGAACTTAGTCTCTCTTCCTCATTCTTGAAAACCTGCTTAATTACAGTTTTAACTACTGCATGAGCTTTCGAAACAGTAGAATGACTTTTATTGCTAGAAATCTAAATCCTTCTTTTAAGTATGATCATACCTACATGTAATATACTGGAAACATGACAAGATATGCTCCATAACACCCCTGAATAGACACATGATACTTCTACTTGTGATTATACATGCCATCCATTTCCGCTATGTTGCATATAGGCAATTTGGGTGGGTTGCTTTTTTTTTTTTGCACAGAAAGTTGCACTAGCAGTGGAACTGTGATTAATTTAGCCAATCACCAAGTCAGTCCCCTGAAATCCATTAAAGGTCACCTTTCTTTTTTAGTACATACCTATTTCTAATCTGTTCATTGATTTCCTCATCCATTATTCTATTCTCTTTTAGAGGTCCATCACTTATTAGATTCCCACCTCTACTAGTAGGGCACTATGCTTTGGTTTTCAATTACAGAAAATCCTTCCAGAGTCTTTTTCAGCATTTATCACTTGCTCCCTTTCATGGTATAATAAATGATTAAATACTAATTTATTATTGCTATATATACAAAATTGAAACACGGTCATTAGAAATGCTATTGGATATACCTGAAATTCCAGAAATACATGACATACAGTTTATCATAATGTATTTTTGGCTGCATATTAAAAAGCTTGTGGCATAATGGTCAGCAAGCAGAAATTATCTGTACAAACATTGCCAACAGACTACAGTAAAACAGAAAATATTTTTTGGCCCCCTATGCTGGAGACTCTGCTTAATGACTTGTTACCCATTATACCCAAAATACAGTCCAGTTTCATCACACAATTTACTCCACAGAAGCAGAATGTCAACAATAATCAGTTTTATAATAATGAAGAAAGGTAATAGTCATTCCCCCCCTATTCTCATTTGAATCTCATAACCGTTAGGGTGATCAATTTCAAAACCTTATTAGTTCTGCTACTGTGAACTATCCAAGCCCACATTTCAAGATCAGTTTGCAGTGAAGAACTATGGAGGCAATCTTTTTAAATGGACAATTTACAATTAATATTTCTGCCAACATATATTTGCGAGCTTTACATAATAGCAAACACAATAATTTCAAAATTTTCAAATTAAAACATGGGCAAATACTGTGTATGGCTGACAAACAGTGCACAGCCACTAAAAATCTTTGTCAGGCTGTAAATCTAATGAAGAAAAGCAAACAAATAGGAACCTTTACACTATTTTTCTAACTAAAAAAAAAAAAAAAAAGAGATAAAACATTATCAGTTCATTCTGTATAGAATTCCATATTCATTACCCCACTCAATGGAAGAATACGAAGCATATAAAATTATAAATCTTTCAAGAGTTGACTTTTTTTTGTATTCTTTACATATGCTCAAATCTAAAATATGTTTTATCCAGTTTTTAATTTAGGCTAAATTGGCCTATTTCCCTTCACATTAACAAAGCTAAGATGGTTCATACCAGCTGATCCTCTGAGAGTATGTTCAGATGATCATAAATGAAAGTGTTGGTGCATTTTAAGAAGTTACTGTGCTTCAGCTGGAGTTAATCAGCAGACATGTGGTCCCTGTCAGCTCATTACAATGCCAAGTACATGGTGTTCACTTAAGCTGCCTTCAGTAGTTCCAAAAGGGAGACCAGGTGAAAGCACTGGAAAAATGAGCATTTAGGAAGAACTTGCTTTGGAAGCAAGCTACAACTTTTTGTTTATCATCAAAAGTGATGCAACTGC
>NW_009943141.1:64528-76382 GCF_000696875.1 Nestor notabilis | reverse complement strand
TCCCTACACATGAGTTGAGATAGAAATAAATCTTTGTTAGACTGGAGTAGCATCATGCATGTGGTCAGCTTAAATAAATCACACCAAGGAGCAGTATCTCAGAATCTCAAGTTTTAAGGGATGGAAGGAAGAAGGGAAGTGTGTATGAATATAGAAATGGAACAGGAGCAGAGAAATACAGTATTTTTTAAAAACCACCAAGTCAGTCACTTGTAGTTACCTGACCATTACTTGATTGAAACCAACAGAATTCTGCTTAATTCTGCCTTCAAAGCAGGGAAAGGAATTCAGACCAAAAAGAAAAAAAAAAAAAAAAAAAAGATAGAGAGAGGACTTTTGCACTGCTGTAAAATGAAAGAAGCAGTAAGATTTATTTACATTATTCAGAGTATACTCTTCTGTTTCAGCATGTTTTCCTTCAATTTGTAAACATAAAAATATCCCTGATCCCAATTACTGCTCAAGCATCAATAGAAATTGTCCTTTCAATATATAGGAAGAAAGTGCATGAATTACCTAGAAAAAATCTGCTGCTGACAAATACATGGATTTATTGTTCATTTTCTGGGATAAGGAACCCAGGGAGTTCAGTTAATGGCTGTTCTGCAAACTTCTTATAGGAGCATAAGCCTACAACATCTTTCACCCTGACTTCCTCTTCTAGAAAATGGGTTTAATATTATTTCCTTCCTCCTAGCCCCACTTTGCTCTTGTCACTCTGCGTTTTTAATGTAATATATTTAGAGGAGCACCAGAGCTAAAATGGAGCTCAACTGTTTCTGCCTAGAAACTTCTTAACAAACAACTAAATGTTGAAAAGGCGAAGTCCTAAAATTGCTCAGGATAAAGACCATTTTTACTAAACATGCCCTGTATTCAGTGACTAAGTATGGATTTCAGTGCCAAATTTCAGAGCACCAATGACATTTTTATCCATAGCTTAGAAAGCAAAAAGGAAATAATTTGTGAAAATTAAAATACATGAAAGCATTTTATTAACTATTGGATTTTGTAAATGTTAGTTCATTTCACTCACTTGCTGCTCTCTTTTTAATATCTTCATAAAGACAACCTATTGAGATTCCCATTGAGATGATTATACTTGTATGCATGTCTTTTCTAACCATCTGATGTCTTGGCAGCAAATTAGCTTCCAATGAAACAGAAATCATGTGTGTTTCTTTAAAGAAAAATGCCTACAAAAGACATGCTCTCTTAAATGAGATGAATACATAACATTTGTTTAAGCTTCTAACAAAGACTACGTTCCTCTAAATGTGATGTAATACACTCAAAAATTAGTATTTGATAACACAGAATTACAGGATAGTTCAGATTGGAAGGGCCCTAAGGAGGTCTTTAGTTCAATCTCCTGCCCAAACCAGGGTTACTGAGGTTGTTGAGGGCTTTATTCAGCCAGTTCTTGAACACCTGTGAGGATGGAGACCACAGATTCTCTGGCAACTGCATCACTATCTGACCATCTTCATGGAGAAAACTCTTCTGTCTAGTCTGAACCTATCTTGTTTCAAGTTATTCTCATTGGACCACTATGCCTGGCTCTACCTTCTTGCTATCCTTCCCATAGGTACTGGGGGCTTGCTGTTCGGTGACCCCAGAGTCTCCTCTTCTCTCGGCTGAACAAGTCCCATTTCCCTAGCCTCTCCTGACAGGGCAAGTGTTGCAGCCCCTGACCAGCTTAAGGGCTTGATGCCCTCTGCTGAGCTTGTTCCAGATTATCGATGTCTCTCTTGCCCCAAACCAGACACTGAGGCCTATATGTGGTCTGTGTTACAATAGTGTTTTTTCTTTTCCTAAAACAGCACTTGTGTGTACCACAGCTCTGTTCCCATCAAAAAGCCTTAACATCCTAGAAATAAGTTCATAGAAAATAAAGACCTGCCTATTAGTAGTATTATCCATTCTTGCATTTGTCTCTACTCAGTGTCCAGCACACAGAAGCCAGTCAGAAGTAAACTCTGCTGGATACTTTCACTGCAGAGAACTTCACAACTGACCAATGGCGGGATAAAACAGCAAAAGTTACGTATTCTAGGGTGCTGGTGTAAGTGCAATCCAGACACGCCATGGTACTTCAACAGTACTTTTCGCAACTCCTCTCCCACATTTCTGTTCTCCATCTGTGTAGTTTTCAATGCTAAAGACATAAAGTGCTTGTCTGCCTCTTTTATCTTACTTCTGTGATACATATTAGCACAAGTTAGAATGGTACTTCACACAGCTACAGCTGATGCTGGCAGTAAGTGTCTGCAGATACACTTCTGCATATACTGGAGTATGCTTCACAACGACGGGCTGCATAACTACAGGGATTTATTGAAAACCACAGGAAATATTACTACAAGGTGCCTACAGAGCATTTAAAAAACTTCCCCACTGTTTATTACTCTGGCAGATTATAATAGTCTTTGCACACTACTAAGACTCGTTATGCACAGTGTTCACAGATATGCAATCTTAAAAGAGATGCTGCTTTTTGCATTTTAGAGTGCTGCTTCTCTAATTAAACAAAAAGAAAGAAATAATTATAAAAACCTTTTTCCGTCCTGTAGATGCAGCTGTCATTTGTGTCATGCACACTAACAGAGAGTAGCTGAGTACATATTGCAATTGAAATTGCATACTCAATTTTTAGTAGTAGGGTTAGTCTGAATAGTAACTCTGTGGAAACTAGTGTTATTGACGGTCTCTCTTTAATTGTCTCTTAGTGTTGTCCAAATCAAACTTCCTTACTTTGGAGGTAATAGGATACATTGTTTCATTTTTCTATAAACTAACACTGAAAATTCTGTACTATTTCACCAAATCGTATTACATTGTCACTGTTCCAGCAGTGAATTTTGAGAAATGAAACCAAATGGAATATCAGGGAAATGTTATTGGTATTAATGAGACATGGTCTTTCAGCAAGCTTACTGCTGCTATCTGTACTCTTAAGAAGAAAATATGTCTTAAAAAAGTTATGGATGTTAAAGGACTGAAGTACCTTACTGCATGGAGCAATGAGTAAATACATATATATATATTAAAACTCACAGTTTCTATTGTGGAAAAAAAAAATAAAAAATTAGTCTGGAAAATAATGTCTTCTTATTTTTTGCGTTTTTATATTTTTTACCTTTGTGAAAAATTATTTTACCATGTATTTTCTGAAAATGAAAGATAGCATATATACAACTTCTTCCTGATATTCGACTTTTCATTCTTATTCTTTCTGTCTCTTCGTGCACCTTCCTTTGGTTGCCTTATTAGGCAACAGAAATATAATGCAAAGCAAAAGCATTTCTCCATATTTTACACTGAGCGTGAAGAATGCAAAATTTTAGAAATCCAGCTTTGCAGACCTTCTTTACTGGGCCTAAAGATCTACAAATCCATAATGGACACATAAAAGCTTCATTCCAGGTTTGAGTGTTTTTATAGCTCAAAGATGTTGTACTGATATACATTCCTATCATTTGTATTTACAGAAATGGAGTCCAGTCATGCAAGAACTCTGCATATGTAAATGGAACCAAAATAAATCAGTGGAAACTTTATATAGGAGACTTGAAAGGATACAATCAATGCTGAAGAGTCATGACAGAGCAGTACAGCTGGAACCTATGAAAACTTTCATTGGCTTTAAAAAATCCCATCATTACCTAACAATAAGTAGTGCAAAATAAACTGCATAAATCCTGTGAGATGTGAATTTTGTGCACATGGCCACAAAATAAAACTGTTTTGGAAGGCAAAGATTTTTTCATCTAACGGGTAGTTTGACTGCTACCACATCCTTTAGATACATAAAGTACGAAGACAGAACAATGTGAAGACTGCAATTAGTCAGAAGGAAAGATGTTCCAAAATTTGTAATTTCTGAGAACAGTGCTGTGTCTCTGAAGAGTACAAGCAATTCTTATTTCTGTCAGTCCCACTAGCACTCTTTTCAATATGGATTTCCACACTTACAGATCTCTACTCACAACCCAAAGACAGAGACATTGGACTTCGAGGAAGAAGAGAATAGGAGACAGCCATAAACATACTCTATGTAACATGATTAACTGGTGAGTGCTAGTCTTTTGATGTCTTTTACTGATAATCCAACGTTTTTATTCTTACTTTCAGCCACTGCAAGCAGTACCTTACCACATCACCAGTACCTCAGTATAGTTACCAACGATCTTTATGTGTATGTCAGGGTGGTCAGGGAAGGGGCAGGGAAATAGGGAAGGCTTTTACTACAGCACTGGTGAACATAAAATTAGTTCTGTGTGATTAAATGGAAAAGGTCTGGATGTAATTCCTGCCAGGTGGCAGCACTGAAGATGTTACTGTCGTGGTTTCAAGCCCAACCGGTAACTTGGGACCACGCAGCCTCTTGCTCGCTTCCCCCTTCTTCCTCCCCCCGCTCCCGGAGGGATGGGGAGGAGAATCAGAAGAACGTAACTCCCACGGGTTGAGATAACAGCTCTCCAGTAACTAAGGTATAATACAAACCACTACTGCTACCAATAATAATGATAAGGGAAATAACAAGGGGAGAGGACACAACCGCTCACCACCCACTGACCGATACCCAGCCCGACCCGAGCAGCGATCTGGGCCTTCCAGGTAACTCCCCCCAGTTTATACACTGGGCATGACGTGCTGTGGTATGGAATAGCCCTTTGGCCAGTTTGGGTCAGGTGTCCTGTCTCTGCTTCCTCCTGGCTTCCACTCCTCCCTGGCAGAGCATGAGACTGAGAAAGTCCTTGGTCGGAGTAAACATTACTGAGCAACAACTAAAAACATCGGTGTTATCAGCGTTGTTCCCAGACTGAAAGTCAAAAACACAGCACTGCACCAGCTACTAAGAAGGAGAAAATAATGACTGCTGTAGCTGAACCCAGGACAGTTACCCGTAGAGACATTCTTGTGGCACAACACTGGCAAAGTCTGAGTTTTTCTGAAAGCTATTCTGCCTCATAGAGGCAGGCAGGAAATATTTGGTATAATCTAACAGAAGTTGCTATCAAGTAGTACAGTCCCTGTATGAAGACAGCTGTTCTGTTGGATGGCCAGCCTTGGTCCTCAGTGAAAAAAAATTGCAGCCAGAACTGTCAGATGAAATTGAGCTGGTTCAGTGAAAACTACAGTAAGAAAATTTGTTGTTTGTCTTTTTTATACCAAAATTACACTGGATACCACCTACTCTCTGAGGAAAAATAAGGCAACCAAACACCGGCATGGAGCAGTGAACAGTTTGTTTGAAGCTGAAACTGTTCTCCAACAAGTGGACAGAATGACCAGATTTTGGTATATTTTAAGGCAGTGTGGGATCTTTGACTGGAAGAAATATAACAGCTTGCATGAATTGGCAACAGGAGTACATGAGATCATACTGCAGTTGCTACATTTAATAGCTGCTGATGGGCTTTATTTCTATTAATTCTCTATTCCTTTTCCAAACCCCTTTATTATTTCTTGTAATTTCTAACATTCTGTGGCAATAGTTTCTGCAATTTAATGATGGAACTTGCAGTAAAAGTTGAAAAGTTACTGAGGCTTGGTTTAGACCTATAGCCTAATAATGTAATGATTTATCTCTGCATTGTCCTGCTTTGAGAAACAATGAGTATTTCCTTATTGACTTCTTCAAAGCCGTTTTGCAAGATGCAACACTTAAATGCAATGTCATTTTGTGTACCATTTGGTCCTCAGAACATTTACTCCTAAAGAGCCTCACAATATCTTTGGACAAAATTTTTAAGATCAGTTTTTTATGGGCTCACAAATCATTCTTAAATCAGGTACAGCATTAAAAGCAAGCTGTTATACAAAAGAAACAGAATTGGTGCACCAAGCTCCTGCAGACCTGTGCAGATGTGACAGACAGAAGGAAAACAAATTAGTTCAGCAGCTTACCAAATGGACTTAATTTTCAGTGTTATTAGTTTAATCCCAGTTTTGGTTTACTTCACATAAACCTTCATTTATTTGTGTTACTGAAAACACACCATAACTCATCTGTGATAGATTACTGTAGATTTTTGAATTTCCACTAGAGCACTTAAGATAAATGAGCTTTAATAAGTTTAATTTCAAGTTATTCAAAGTGTTTTATAATATCAACATTAACTTTTAACAAATTAGATTATGTTGACTTTTAAAAATAAAGCCTCCTTTGGAAGAATTACCATTTAAACAGTCTTCAGGAACCATTGTAATGATTTCCTACTTAAAGTTAATTCTCCTGTGAATCTGTGGAAGACAAAACAAAACCTGATCTATGGGAACTACATCTTGCAATATTGCCTACATTGCAAGCTGACCCATAGATTCATTTTCAAGGGCTAAGTGTTGATTTTCTGTTTATTCCTTAAATTCTTTTGAGTAGGAAATTTTACCAGCGTATTCAAATTAAATTATCTGCTATAGGTTTGCACTACATGCTTTCAGGGATTTACAAGGCACTACCGAACTCACTTCACCTGGACTAACATCTAGACTGGAAACAAGAACAGTAACTTTAAATGCCAGAATTTGTATTCAGTGAATTTGTAGCATTTTTCAGTCCTAAAAGCTTATTTCAAAAGGTGAAATACTATGTATGCCATAATGTGTGGCTACTTGAAAAATACAATATGAAAGGTAAAAATGGACTCTTATAGATCTCTCCTATATTCCTCTTCAAAAACTAGAAGTCAGTCATTACGATTTCCAAACTTTCACAATTTTCATCTTATTTAATGTTTTTGGAAATTAAGAACTGAAAAACAGGATTTTTCTGCCATGCAGTCATAAAACCTGAACTCAAGTCCTATTTGATCTTTCAACACTTTCAGTAAGTAACAAATCGTAAACTGCTACCTAACTTATTTTAATTGATAACATTCTTGTGACAAATTATCCTTAATCGTGCACCCAAATAGACTGAATAAAATTAAATAATTTATCTATAAAACCGTAACTACGGACTCACAGACCATATTGTCTGTCACCTGTCTCATGGAGCACTAAACAAAAATACCTTTCAACTCACAATTATTCACAAATCTTTCTTCACAAGAGAAGACTGGAAGACTTACCACTGAAAAGGTGTATTGATTAATTCTGTTACATGACATCAAGCAAAATTTGCAGAGCAACAGAGTTTGTACATTGCACTCACCTTTCTGATAAAATGTCAATACAACATTACTCTCTATAATCACCACCTCTCTGCAAAATCAATGTACCCGAAACAGCCCTATAAGTGCTAGAACCCCACCGTATCTAACTGATGATTCTCATTTTTCTGTACCCTGGAACTGAAACAACTGTTCTGTAGTGAACCTGGCTATGTTCTGAGCAAGAAGGAATTCTGAGTGATCAATAGAGCAGTGAAAGGCTTAAGGAAGTGTGGTTTTTAGTATGCAGGCAGATATACTCCATTACAAAGACTTCATACTAGGAATGAGGATGTTCAAATTTTCCTCTAAGGTCAGTATATATTAGTTAGGTATCACATTTCGCCCATCCCAAAAGAGTCAGAACAACAGGGAGAAGTCCCATACTTACAGACACTTTTTCATAGGTGATCTATGTTACTTTCAATTACATTCAGAGCATCATTTTATGCTGATCAGGTACAATTCAATATATAAAAATATATAGACATAAAATCTCAAGATAGCAAACCCAATTCTTTTTGGTTTGTAATAAAGACTGTCTTCAGACATCAAGTAGGAGTCAAAATCTTCTGTTTATGTTTTCTATACATACTTTCAGTTACCAGTTGTCCATTTCAGCCACAAATATTCTAGTCCCATACCTGCTTGCAGTGTCTTTACCAAAAAAATAATACATATTTTAGAAAAACCTTGCAAGCTTTTCTGTTTTATTAGTTAAGCTTTTGCTTTACTCTAGTGCTATGGAAAGTGACAAGTATTAAGTGACAAGTATTACTAACATTTTCTACACATACACAATTAAGGGATAATAATATGTAATAAAAACTTAACAAGTTAAAATAGATCAATAATTTATCTTTTGCTAAAAACTAGTTTCTACAGTTAAAGCAAAAAGCTCTGGGATAATTATCATGCATTCAAACAGAAAAAAAAGCACATCCAAATTACTGAGATTAATATTTCTATTAATAAATTTATCTAATGTGTTGTACCAAAGACAAATGAGAATTATCATGGCCTCCTGTGTGCATGACTGATTCACAAACCTACATGCTCGTCAGTATTGTCAATACAATCTCACAGCTATTATCCCCCATACCTTTGTCCATTTAGACAGGAACACCCACAGAAGGTGAACTTTTCTATTGAAAAGTTCAGAGTCTTAAGGCATTTCAAGGTACAGCATACTTGATTTCCTACAGCTGGATTTTAAGTTAGTAAATGTTTTTTTGCATTATCAAAAACTACATTCAGTTTCAAAAATTCAAATATGTTAATAATATAGAACAGTGAAAAGTAACATTTAAAGTTGCCTTTTATTGCTATTTCTTTCTGACATTGCTAAAGAAATGAATGAGGAATACTGTAATATGAATGCTTATCATTACATATACTTACATATATCATACATACTTACTTATCATATATATACTTATATGAATTACAGTACTAATATCAAACACATCAAGGAATAAGTATCCCCTTAAGGACACAGGTCAATAAAAGGCATCACTCAGTAGCATACGCTACTCCTACATTTTTAGTTCTTTAAAGAAAAACTAGTTTTAACTGTAGATGTCCATAATTTTTGAACATCAAATTCTTAGTTTCTGTTATTTCAGATATTTTGCTTCAGCAGAGATGTCAGAATTTATTTTCATTTCTCAAACTGAGATGATTCAGTATTTTTCAATAAAACAGAAATTATATCAACTGCAAGAGGGGAAAAAAGAAGACACAGGTATATTCCATAGAGCCCAAATGCCCACTAGTGCTGCTATTAACTCGGGCTCATCTAGAACACACTCAAATCCTTGATTTGAATTGCAGCTGTCAAGTACTTCTTAAGTATTCACTACACCAGAGCAAGAAGCATTACCTAAATGAACTGAGCCTCAGTCTGCCATATTGTCTGAGAGTTCCCAGGGTCCTATCTTAGTGTGGGAAACTAGGGATTTACCTCCCAGCTCTATGCCAATTCTATTCTGTACCCGGGAAAAAGAAACCTTTTCAAACAAAAATTCTCATTAAAATAATATTGTTCCCACAAAAACTTCTGATTTACATCTACGAGTATTTCCACCCAGTCCCAGTAGGAAAGTCTATCTGTCAGAGTAAACCAAGTCTTGAAGTACTTTAGAGTCTACTCTTGCTACAATTTGGTTTTGTCCTGATAAAATAATTTACCCTGATTCAGTTCCACCACATTCCCTACAGATTCCCACACTGCAGTTAAGATGGTCAACTGTGAGGGTTCTTTGTCTCAATAAAAAGATTTAAAAAAAATAAAATAAAATAAAGGAGGAAAATAATCCTTAAAAAAATCACCCTGCTTGTATTTGCCAATCACAGTATGAAACAGCAGATGGACTCTAAATGAAAAATCACAGCTCTTTAATCTTACTGAAAAAAATGCTGTACAATTACCTGCCTTGATCTGTGGCAGAGATATTCTAAGAAACAAGCATTATTTGCACCCGTGTACCTTTCGTGAGAGAGTGAGCAGTTTTGCGTAGCATTTCTCCTCTCATTAAAAAGGAGACAGGTACAATGCTGACATCCCTGTTAAGAATAGATAGAAAGAAAATACTAGAAAGTTCTCGTTGTCTAGGATACTGATTTCAAATCCACTGAAAAGCTCCACTATTCCTATAAAGACTCAGAGACTAAAGCTTAAAATACTTACTTGATAATGTCTCCTTCAAGAGCAATCACTCGTTTAATGATCTTCTGTTCAGGGTTTCTAGGAGACCTGAGACAGGGTATAAGGTTATACAATCAGTAATGTTGCTGTTGTTTTAAGAAAATGAAAAGAAATTCACAAAGAAATAAACACCATTAAAGTCATTAGGAGATTCCACGTTCTCCTTGATATAGCATCAATCAGGATGTTCCACGCTGAAATGAATCTACAGTAATCATTCTCACTGCAAATCATTACTGAAAAGCAGGTGCTGAAAAATCACCTGCTTATAAACACCACAATAATCAACACATCTTTTATCATGAAACGTATACTCTACAACATTAAAAGCAGAATATTCCACTACTAATGAAGAGGATACCTTTGCAAATAGATAATGTATTAAAACCTGAATTCCTCATCATTACTGTGTTTAAACAGTCAGTTCATTCACTCACTTTGGGGGGAAAAAAAGAGTTCTTGCCATATTATATTAATATCTATCACTAATTTAGGTAAACCTTGTCTAGGGAATTTTAGAAGTTTAAAAAAAGTTGTAAAATTTTGTTTACCCAAAGCTGCTTAATGCAATACCATGTTTTCACTTCAATTTTCCTATAAGCATGCTTTATTGAGTGGATTCTGATCATGCATTACATAGTATTGTGAGAAAGCAAAGCTTTTAGAAATTAAGAGATTAAAATTAGGAGTCATAAAACCTGAACTTGTCCTGTGGCACTAATGGCTCTGCCTATTTGATCTTTCATTACTTTCACTTCATCAATTAACAAACTGTAAAATGCTAACTAATTTTAATTGATAACATTAGAAAACACAGCATTCTTGTGACAAATTATGTCTAAGAAGTGTTATTCTACCGTAGTCTTGACAGGTTAATGTAGACATATGTGCACCATAAAATTTCTATCTTTTCTATATATTTTACCTTTTCCTTTTCATTCTTCATTTTTAATTATTTAACTATACAAACTTAGTAGAGTGTTTTCATGTTATTTAAAAATTCTTTTTATTTGCTTCTTGTATATAGGAAAAATGTTTGGGTTCTGTCTATCATAATCCAAGTACAGCCTGCTAGACATGCAATTGGAAGAACTTTGTATTATAGCTTTTATGGCTAAAAAAATGGCCATCTTCACAACCAACCAGTACCTTTACGCTCCTCTCTGGTCAAGTGGAAACACACTAAGACTCAATTTCCTTAAAAGCAAAGCTGAGATCAGACAGGATGAAAAGCTTGCCTGCACTGCTGCATGACTAAAGCCATTTGCAGTTCAATTTCAGTTCCAAAAGCAAAAAAACCCAAAAAAAACCCCCCAAAAATAGTTTCAGACTTACTAATGTTTATTCATATGAAGCCAAATAAAGTATTCCAAACTTTTTAAAAGTGGTTGGGG
This sequence comes from Nestor notabilis, assembly GCF_000696875.1. NCBI lineage: Eukaryota > Metazoa > Chordata > Aves > Psittaciformes > Psittacidae > Nestor > Nestor notabilis. The sequence goes on along the minus strand of NW_009943141.1, from coordinate 65,124 downwards.
TTTGTGTGTGTGTGAATAAATTCAAAATATATTTATATTTCAATGTAATGAAAGCAAAATTCAAGAAACATAATTTTGAATTTCACAATATCAAATAGTTTCACTTTACAGTTTACCAAGCACGAAACCCTATTTTCACAAAGCAGTGTGGAGCATGAATAAAGACCATAATTTGATTTCCTAGTTATCACTTGAATTTTCAACTCATGGAATCATTTACAGTAATATTTTATTTAGCGTTAATTTTACCTGAAGAGTTGTATATTCCAGTTCAGCCTTGTTTTTCATGTCCTTTATAATGCTGAGACTACTCCTCCTGGAAGGAGTTAATCATTTCAGAGGTTCATATGATTTAAATATATAAAGTATATATTTATATATACCTTCAAAAGAAGTGTGACCAACAGGTCAAAGGAGGTGATCCCGCCCCTCTACTCTGCTCTCTTGAGGCCTCACTTGGAGAATTGTGTACAGTTCTGGTGTCCTCAACATAAAAAGGACACGGAGCTGTTGGAGCAAGTCCAGACGAGGGCCACGAGGATAAGAGGACTGGAGCACCTCCTGTATGAAGATAGGCTGAGCAAGTTGAGGCTGGT
>NW_009943141.1:48840-64268 GCF_000696875.1 Nestor notabilis | reverse complement strand
TGGGCCACAGGGTTTAGTGCGAGGTGTCCCTGCTCATGGCAGGGGGGTTGGAACTAGATGATCTTAAGGTCCTTTCCAACCCAAACCATTCTATGGTTCTCCCTAGCAGGTTTCAATGCACGCTCATTTGAGCACTGACCAGCTCTTATATTCAATCAGAGCACAGTCTAAGAAAAAACAACAGACTTTTATAATTACAAGCTATTATAAATTTAAAATATTTGCAAAAAATGCTTTAGTGTTAATTAATTTAATTTTTAATTCATTTAGGCTTATATTCTAATATTTTTATGTAAAACTATTAATGAAAACAATAATGCATAGTGTATGTGATGAACTCTACACTTCTTAAAGACTAAACTGAAATAAAATTTTAAGTTTGCTCTTTTTAAAAATTCTGTTCTGGTTTAACACGTTACTTTTAAAGGCTTTTTGAAATTCCACATGTAAGCATTCTTACTTGATTAGTATGTACGTATTTTAATGTAATTATTGACCTCTCCCTTAATTTGTCTTCCTCATGCAAAAAACTTGTAATGACCTTGAATAAACTTCACTCTAAAAATGAGTATTTGTTCTAAGAGTGGTTCCCTTTCTGCCTGTAACAACATATTTAACTGAAGCACAGAATTTATCAGAAAGACTTCAAGGAATTCCTTGTAGATAGTTATTATAAATCAGGAATATCTTTTTTATTTGAAGCCAAAATAGTCTAAAAATAAACTTCATACTAATGTTCTGATTACAATTCACCAAAATGGCAAAGGACTGATAAGAGAGGGAGCAGCAGGCACAAACTGGCCCATTACATTGGCACTCTTAGACCCAGGATTTTCATGAGGTGAGCAGAATGTTTGAGAGCCACATTGATTGTACAGGAGGTGAAAGAGACTAGCTCTGAAGTACTGGAGATTGATGTCTTCCTGAAAGACGTCCATTGCAACAATGGAATTTCATTGATTATGGAAATCACAAAACCATACAGATGGAGACAATTTCTGTCTATGAAATTTTGCAGCAGATATAGAACAAATTAAACAACGAAGGTATTTTAAAAAGCCCCAAACACTGCAAGCCATAATGGTTTAGTCTTTCTCTGACACTGACAGCTGGGTGAGGTAACAAGCAGTAATTTTTTGAAATGCTAGTTCTTCAAAACAGAAGGAAATAGAAACTGCTGATTTCCTGGTTTGCACCTTTCCTAAATTACGCTGTATTTTTTAATTCTTCTTATATAAAAGGTTGTATTCAGGCATGTTTCTTTCAAGTATTATTGTGTGGTAAGAGATGAGATTTCTTACACACAGTGAACATATTTTTTTCTCCCAAAGATGGCATTCAGAGGATATACATGTCATTAACATGAATTGGTAACAACCATCCATACATTTACCAGCCAGATCCATATCTGATGTTCCAAAGGGCAGCCACCATTCCTTGACAATTTCCTAAATCAGCCTCACAAAAAGTTAAGCTTACATTTTCCTCAGTAAAACTATCTATCTTCTCATCCTCATATAAACATTTTTGACTAGGCACGAATTAGAGACAGCAGTGCACATAGAAATGGTCAGAATTACTATGAAGATCTCAAGCACATTACAAATATTAATGTACAAGTAGCAGTTAGCAGCACATCAGGAATGCACTAGGAAAAACATCTCCAGAAAATAAATCCACTTCTTAAATGTGGATTGAATTCTTTACCACTCATAGTCACTTTACCTTGTTCCATGAAGAAAAGTGGTAAACAAGCAAGTCTAGCAGTGTGTCCCTTAAGCTACCAAGTTTGAGAATAACTCATTGTTACCAATTTCTCTTTAAACAGCAGTATTCTTTGTTCAAGCACCTCAGGAGGATGACCACCATGTAACATAAACATAAAGCAGTGGCCTGTGTAACATCCAAGGCTAATGAATATTTTGGGTTTTATCTGTCAAAACAATTATTTAAACTTCACCTACAGGTCACCTGATGGCTGGCTGTAAATAATAGAACAACAAAGCAACATCCTCTCTGTCTGGAATACCTTCTGACAATGGGACAATTCACTCTACATTAACAAAAATTTCTAATTTGTTCCAAACAGCTAAGTTTATGTACAGTGCAGTGCAGAAATTCCAGCCTCATGAACAAAGACATGAGTCATGACATCAAAATCCAGATTCAGACTTTTAAGATAAACGATTTACCAAGGGAAAATTAGACATTTGGTATGTATTTTATAGAATCAAAGGATCATGATTTGTTTGTGGTTTTCCAGATGCAGTCTTAGCAACTCCGCATAAGCAATCTGCCACAATTAGCTTCTGGTAATAATCCTAGTTTATTCTCCTAAGCCTATATGTTTGTTTTATTCTGTATTAACTTTCAGCTGTATAGTCCTCATCCACACCCAGATATCACTAAAAACTGATGAGCAAGTCCACTGTAGTAAAAAAATTAAAGGCAAATGCCCATGTCATCAGAACATCATTAACTGGATTAAAGCCTCTCACATTTGGTCATTTGTCTGCAAAGAAATTGAGAGAGAAAGGTTAAGTAGAGGTGAAGGTAGATCATTCCAGTGATTAGAGCAAATTCAAATTCTTCTATCATCCACAGCAAGTACTTCAAGATAGAATAATACAACATTCTAACCTCCAGCCTACACACTATTCTGAGACACAGCCACACCACAACCCCTCTACACAGATGTTTAGTTCTGAAATTAAAAGATATACTTTAGGAGACAAGCTGTAAAGAGCACCATTGTTGAGAAAATAATTATTGAGAGAAAATAATTATTAGGATGAAGACTTGTTGGATAGCTTCATTTGGGTTTTATCAGTGATGTACCTCCAATACCACATGCTGAAACAAGCTATTAATCGAAAAAATCATAAGAAGTAGTTTCTTTAGGAGACATAGAATAATAGTTAAATCGCCTAGAAAGTGACACTTTGTTCTATTTCAGGAAAGCACTGATAATCTTTACTACTTCTTACCACAATATCACTTCTCCACTGAAAATAACACATTTATGGTTTTATTTTTAATTATATGTGCTTAGAAAAACCATACATATATACATACACACACATATTTATATATATACACATAAATTTATAAAAGCATCCATTCTTCTATGTTCAACCCTGTATTGAAAAGTTTGGGATTGCAGTACTATGAAATATGTTTCCCAGGAAAGACACGAGGAACAATTGCAGACATCAAGAAAATCCACTGTTTAGCAAGCGATTGTCAGATAAAAATGCTGACAATTCCCTGACAGCATTCTCTTTTCCTTATTGAGCAACTGAGTATTTCAGTCACTGTATTGCTCCTAAACTTTTCCCTTTCCATCATTTGGATTATTTATTTACTGTAACTGATACTGCTTAGCATAATTTTAAATAATTGCTCCAGAAGCTAACTAACATTTGATCAATCATAACATTTTCATAACATTTCCACTTTTTGTATATGTTATTTGACCTTTATTTCATTCTTTGAGTTGTCTAACTACATTCTTCTCAAGAGCACCCACAGTAAATCATGCTTAAGAGGTTGAAACTGAAGTTTTTACAGGCTTTTCTAGAGAGAGAGAAAGTGCATTTTAGCCTATATCTTAAGATCCCAGTAAGATAAGTGAAGGATATAAGATCTTATACAGTAAACTGATAATGCAAAAGCAGTTGTTTTAAATCCTGGAAATTTATTGCAAGACTTGAAGTAATTTCGTTTTCTCCTTTGTCTTTCTTCTCTTTCAACTGCTAAAGATGCATTTCCCAGATGGTATTCTATGCCAGTTGAGTCCATGCTCACCTGTCAGTAGCAATGTCTGAACCAGTTTTGACCTTAAACAGTGTTACAACTTAAAGGAAGTGTATTGATAAGCAATTTTTTCAAACAGAAATACCATGCAGAAATCATACTTAATTTTGACAATGTTCGCAGAGAATGAGAGGAAAAGAAAACATTCTCCAGTTGCTCCTCAATTCTCTCTGGGCTAAACTTGAGGAAGCAGGCCCCAGTCCTACTAAATGGTGGCTAAGTAAGTGAACCATTTTGAACATTAGCCATTTTTAATCCTTAATTTAAAAAACAAGTACTTCAAGACAGCAGTTGCACCAACTGGTTAGGCATAAGTTCTTGTGATGCTTGATTTGCTCAGCAGCTCCAGTAGAAAATATGGAAAAAGATATAATTAAAAATATGAGGGAAACTGTACTTCTAATAACATCCTGTAACTCTTAATTTAACTCCACATCACATTAGCATTTCTTACTCAAACATCTCTTAAAAAGCAAAATCACTCATTGCCAAAAATCTATTTCGTTTTTACTGAAAGTAGTGTTTTATAATAATTACAGACTGCAAGTATGCACTATTAGAAAGGTAGTATTTTATTTTTATTAAATCTTAAACTGTTAGCGCATAACCTAAAATAATGTGTCCTTGAAACTTCACGGTGAATTCTGAGTAATCTCTAAACAAAATAACAATCTGAATAAAGCCTCAGTATAGGAGTCATACACTTTGCCATATAGCCATGTAATAACTAGAACATGTAAACAATTCACTCAAGCTCTTCAATTCCTGGATACTCCTGCTTCTTCCTTCTCTCCCCTTCTCATGGGCCCCCATTCCTTAGCTCCCCTCTAAATTCTTATTCATTCTTGAGTTTTCAAACAGAGCAGTAAAGTATCTCTGCAAGGGTAATACATTCAGAAAAAAAACTAGACTATGATGAAGAAAGAGTTTGAGGGAAAAGAATAAAGACCTGCATACTTCCAAAGCAAGTGAGCTTTCCCTGGTATATCTATAGGGAACTATATGCTATATAGTTACAGCCTCATTGTTAGATGAGACATTATTAGTAGCAGATTTGCATCATTTTTCATAGATGTTGAAAGTTTATCACAAATAATTTGGATCTGTGTCAGTGGATAACTATGGACTCTCCCCAGTGTAACCTAGACATATAACTCCTAAGTGACAAAATTGAGTAAGCCTTTCTATACTTTGGATCCAGCAATCAAAATAGTGCATGTGAAAAACTTTCAGAATTACATACAAGACAAAATCATTAAAAACTCAGAAAGAAAAAAAAATCAATCTCACTAAAAAAATAAAATCAAATTTCAACAAGCTAGCTAAAGTTAGGCAAAGAAAAAATTACATTTTTAAAAATAGATTAAAATTTGAAACTCTAATTAAAATATTTCACTGCAATAAAGCTAACTGGTACTGCAAAACTACATGACAAGTCACTCTGAAAATCCTCAAAATACTACAGTAACTCAGAAGCATAGCTACTATTTTAAAGTAAAATTTCATTTAATTGGTTCTCAGCCTTCCAGTGTAATCACTCTGAGGTTAAACAACTCAGCCGCTTGTAATGCAGACTGTGTAATCACAATAGGTATGTACACTTGACCTTCCTCCTGTTAACAGAGACACTCAATTAATTACTTGCAGTTTAACTGGCTGTTTCACCTTATCTTCACCTTTTCCAAAAGGGTTGAAAAACTTTAACTTAACCTTTGACTTTGAAAGCACGAATTTATACATAGATATTCATCTAACAAGTAGGTTGTTAGCAAAATCTAGGAATAAGAATATCTGGATTCTATGTTTAAGTCAACAACAGTATGTATTCACTGTTTCATTAACCATTATGCTGTATTATAAGAACCATATTTCATCTTTACTATAGCTGCCCAAATATTCTACTCTGTAATGGAAATAAAATATGGCTTACTTCTGTTGCAACAGACAACAGAGGGAAAGGCACAGAAAACTGCAAAATGTAATCAGATGCTTGAAAATTATTCTCAGGTTGCCATATGTGATACTACATAGTAAGAATCTATTTAACCTATACATAATCTATTCACATGATTCTTAAAATTATGCTTATATTTAAAGAATCTTACATGCTGCAACATGCACTTCTATACCTTCTTTGATTCTGGGATTAGACCTGTGTCCAGTGGCAACTCTCCTAAGCATACAAAACCAAATAATCAGTTGCTCTCCTACAGTGCTAATTGTCACTACGCACTATGCGTTGTACAGCACTGTTAAATCATTATTCCTTTCTGATGGGGTTACAGAAAACTTTTCCAGTTATATAACACCACCAAAATTATTGAAAAAAGTACTGGATGCATACATAGATGTTAAAAATGTCAATGAGTCAGGAGTCAAAGTATTATCTCAAAAGAAATTTAGAAGTTAAGAAGTCTGGTTCTCACATTGTCTCTACTGGAGACCAAGTTCAGCATCTTAGATAGGATTAACACAATGTTTAGGAAACAAAATTGTGATTCTGAAGAATGCAAAAGTATTTTCTATCTTTGAAATCACATAAATCACATAAATTCCATAAGTTCATTGCTTTATAATTTTTTCTAAATGCTACTTCAAGCACCTGTTGAGAAAATCTATTTCCTGATATTTCAGAGTAGCTTGATACTTTCTCAAATTTAACCTCTACTACTGCCAAGAAACTAAGCCTTCTGGACAAGTTAAGTCTGTTATAGTCAGTGCACAGAAGGTAACAGACAATTAAAGTGGGATGAATCACCTTTTGGAGGAGAATCTCTCTCATTTTACCTATAAAAGAAGCCAGATGTCAGCTTAGTCTAGCCATCTTAACATTAACTTATTAAAGACAAACTGCCTAAAAGTATTTTCATCTACCTTATAAGCACCTGTAGCAGATTTTTTTAAAAATAACACTGGAAAGCAAGAAAAGTACTAATGGTGAGGTAGAAGCAATAACAACATGCTGTACACTCTGAAAAGAGTGGTAATACACTTCTTTAGTAAAAAGTCATTTAAGAATAGAGGCATGATATCAATGTAAATTCAGAGAAAAACAAACAAACCAACAAGCAACTTAAAAGATCCCAACAGAGGCCAAGAGAAGTCTTGAATTCTGAATTATTTATAATTATTTTTGTAAAAATAGTGCCACACTTTTTGTATTCATGACATAGAAAATGAAAATCAATTTCCTTCAAACTTCGAACTTTTTAAGAGGCTTAACTAAAAAACAATCTGCATCTCTATTCATGGCTATCAAAAAAACCCTGTCCATAGGACATAATCCTACAGATCTCTATGTGCTCACTAAGCACATAAACAAATAAATTATTCCCAGACTGTGTAACATTAAATTCAGTAGAACTTGTATAAAGTTATATGACAGAATAACATTTCAAAAATAAAGAATGATGCTGATGATAACTTATTTATGTAGTTCAACACTTGGTAGTTGTTATCATAGAATAAAGAAAGAATTGAGAGCTAACATCAGCAAAACAAAAAATGTGAATGTTTTAAAACAAACAGTTACAAAATGCCATGTGCAGAAGTTAAAAGATAATTCTTTAAAATAAGAACAGTAATAATGCAATTCTGCACAGCTAAAAATCTCACAATGAAAAGAAACCAACCTAAGGTGCTGTTTTGGTGTTTTTTCCTTCACAACTTCTGCTTTTAGCTTAGACAGTACTTGGGGGAAAATGCCCACAGTTCCCACAGTTATCTGCAGGTGTCCACCCTGTAGATGAAGTCAGGCTGAATTAACCATAGATTGGCTACTGTGACAGAAATCCTTCTAAGAATACGACTTCTGACCTGCTTATGAGGATTTGGCAAAGAGCAGCAACAGGAAATTTAATAGAAAGCATTTTTCCACAATAGTCTTCCTCAATACCCGATCTTCTATGTCAGCAGGTCCTCAAGCATTATGCTCCGTTTGATATTTGTTGCATTATCCTCTACTTGTGTGCTTTCACAGATAGCAGAAGGGACTCTGAACAACAATTGAGGATATTGCTCTAAGAGACTTTGATCACTTGAGAAGGCATGAAAGAACTTTGAGGAGTTTGTCAAGAATAAAATAGTTTTCTGTGTTGGTTTTTGACATGAGCTTTTTAGGATTCTGAGCTGAAAGACACTTTCTCTCTTCTGTGATGACAAACATTTATTTAAAAAAATAAAAAGGAAATCGAAATAAATCAGAAGTGTCACCAACAGTAAACAGGACAAATGAGTAATATATCTATACTTAGCTAATTCAAACTTGGCATTATTGTTTTTGCCATTCTAAACTTAAGCCTTTATATTTTTATGAGAAGTGCATATCCAAAACAGGTTTGAAACACAAATGTTAATGAAGCAGAGTTTGAGGGGAGCCCTTTCACACCCTTACCTTAAGGAAGCAGGAATAATATTGCAAATTACTGGGGTTACGAAGAGCCGAATATCAAGAGCAAATATTGTGGGAAGTCACACAGATCTTTGCAACACTGGGTTTTACTGCATCACAAATTTAATCACTTAGAACAATCCAACCTTTACATTTTCATTCTCAATAATATTGTAATATCCATTCTTGATAGATATTTGTTGCAGACAAAGATCTTAAAAGATATATTGGAATATATTTAAGATATATGGCATAGTCTTTTGAGATGCTAACTGTATACTTCTGGCTCAAAATCTAAAGATAGCTTCTGTGTATATGCTCCAAATGATGCACCACTACGGAAATGGTAACTAACATTGTCACTTAAAACTCAAGCTGGCATTATGTTTAGTAAGTGGTATAGTAGTAGGGCTGTTAGAGACACAATGGTGCAAGTATGACCTTACTTCTCTGAAAGAAACTGTGCAAGAGCATTAAAAGGTGTCTACAAGTTTTGGTTAAAGGATTGTATCATTCAGAGACTTCAGGATTATGCTGTTTCTTTTCAACTAAGAAATAGCAATACTAGGACATAGAATTTATGCAGTTCTCTGTACATTCAAAGCACTAAGTGACAATACTACCAACATTGGTGATTTATAGGATTTGATAAAAAGTTACTAGTGTGCTGAACTCTGCTATTCAAGTTTGCTGTGCAAACAGTATGTAATGGGGCTAGTCTTTACAAATGGATAATCAGAACACAATCAAACTGTTATTTAAAAATAAATAAACAAATAAATCACTTGTCACATTCGGAACAGAAGATATTTCTCTTCCTTAAGATGTGATCAGTTCAGGTTGTCAAGATGAGTCACCAGCAGCAAAACAACTAGTGACAGCCAAGGAGTGCTCAGCAGGCAAGCATATTTGTGATACAAATCTGTCATATAGGAACAAACTGGGAATCCCTCAAATTGCTGCCTGTTCATTAGCTCCAAAGAGGAAAAAACGAAAGCTTTTCTTCCTTTAGATTTTCACAAGTGTCTTTGCTAGGATTAGGCAGTATTAACTCTCTGAATCTAGTGACTAGCAAGTAGCCCAGATCCCTAGCCCCCCACAAGAGGCATCCCAGTTCACTCAAAGGGGTGAGGAAGGTCTACACTGCTGGTACACTTACAGATGTGTCTTCATGGCCACCTGTCCTGAATCTGAAGGCAAGTATCAAATGTAGTTTGAAGGCTAGGCATATCACAGAAACTTGACACTGTCAAGGGCTGGACTGAGCTTCTGTAATGCAAAGAAATTTATAGTGGCTACACTTCCACATTATGAAAATACATATGCCATTGTCTTGGCACAATCAGGTGACTTCAAAGCTTATTTCACTTTGTGTTGCATTTTTTTTCCACTGGTTAATCACAGTTATCTCAAAATGTTAATAATATTTTCACATTAAAGTTGTCCCTTTACATTTTTACTCAAGACAGAGTTTAATGTACAGAATAGGGTGAAACAGAATAACTTCCACTGCCATGTTTATGCATGACAAGTTCTGTGTATAACTGTGGAAGAACTTCTCTCTCTCAAGACAGGGATGACAAACACTTAAACTGTTTTACATCCTGAGAGTTGTTAACCAATCCAAAGACAGATGCAAAATATTTTTTTCTTTTGTACACCTAAATACTGCCATCACCATGACTACTTTCTGAATAATTTAATGCTGTTTGGAAAGTAAAAAAAAACCCAACGCAATCCAACCAACCTTCATAAAATGCTAAATATAAATAAATAGAAAGTGTATGGATTACATTTAACAGTACTTGCAACAGTACAAGAAGTCAAGATCAATTTTTGTAAACTACAGTAATACCTCATAATCATATTATGAACACAAATGGGTTTTTTTCTTGGCTAAAAAAATATTAATGATATCAAGACATTGGTTTTGGGGATAAGGTGGAAAGAGAGAATAAAAACTTGCATAAACTAGAATTTTTACTGCCAGGTTCATTTGTGAATAAATGAGGTTTAGATTGCTGGCAGCATTTCAATGAGACATCAAATACCTTCCAGAAAAAAAATTTAGACTGTAAGTATCTTAATAAGACAGATGCAGTCTTCTACACAACTGCTGAATCACAATTTCATCATTCGTGTAGTGGAGCAGAAAATGTAAGAATGAAATTAGAAAGACCGTCTCCATTTCAATACAACAAGCCCTAAAAAGCATAATCAATTTTGGAAAGAAAATTAGCTATAAAAACACTAGTACGTACTGCGCATTTAATGTATTTATTATGTGTGGAAATGCAGCCCTGTACTCAGCTGATCAGCTTATAGTCATACATAATTTAGAAAGTGCTAACATAGTTCAAGTGAAATTTATAAAATGAACAGTGGTACAGGATGCCCAACCTATGACACCTGAGGGCCTCATTATTTCCTTGGTGTTAAGAGCCCCTCTTCTACCTAGTTCAAAGTGAGTATATAGAAAAAATTGAGACTGTCAACTGATAGCTATCTGAAGGACCCTTAGCAGTGAGCTTTACATAAACTGTAGGTGCTTGTATCACTCAGCCTTGCATCTGTGAATTGGTGTGATCTGTGAATGTATGTATTCAACAGCGAAGACAAGGATGAGATAATTACTAGGTCTCTGACTAGCCTGAGTTTTCTTCTCCTTTGCTTTGGAAATGCTATAGGACCTTTTTGGAACGCTTTACAGGCAAATACATTATTTTCTTTCTTAAACAATATTACTAGTTCTGATCCACAAATCTGTCTCCCTGGCTTGACCTTGTACCTGACTTCACCCCTGGAGACTTGTCTGGCAAGCTGGACTCCCCAGCCATGTTCCTGGCCTGGTTCCACACTGCTTTTCAGACAATCATAGAACATCTCAAGTTGAAAGGGATCCATAAAGATCAAGTTTAATTCCCTGCTCCTCACAGGACTACCTAAAACTAAATCTTATGACTTAAAGAATAATCCAGACACCCCTTGAACTCTGACAGGCTTGGGGCTCTGACCACTTCTCCTGGAAGCCTGTTCTAGTGACTACCACCCTCTTAGTGAAGAACCTTTTCTTAATGTCCTATCTGAACTTCCTCTGATGCAACTGCACTTCATGTCCTTGTACCCTGCTACTGGCCTCCCGGGAGGAGATCAGCACCTTCCCCTCTGCTGCCCCTCTTGAGAAAGCTGTAGGCTGAAATGAGGGCACCCCTCAGCCTTCTATTCTCCAGGATGAACAAATGAAGTGACCCTAGACTCTTCCTGTAAGTCTTGCCCTTGAGGTTTTTTACCATCTTGGTCACCTTCCTCTGGACACACTATGATAGTCTGATGTCCTTATACTGGGGGACCCAAAATACTGGGGCTGCACCAGTGCAGTGTAAAGTGGGACAATCACCTTCCTTGACCAGCCAGCTATGCTGTACCACGGGACATGGTTGGCCTTTGCTGCCAGAGCACACTGCTGACTCATAGTCAACTTGCCATCAACCCAAACCTCTTTCCATGGGGGTGCTCTCCAGCCTCTTGTTCCCCAGTTTGCATGCATGAACAGGATTACCCCACCCCAGAATCCAGCATTTGCTTTTGCTAAATTTCACATGGTTGGTGACTGCCCAGCTCTCTAGTCTATCTAGATCTCCCTGTGAGGCCTCTCTATCCTCGAGAGAGTCCACAGTTCCTCATGTTGCAGCACTGTTACATATTCCCATACAAGAAATGCATACACTCGTTTGAGGGGACTGAACAAGTCCCCACATATTCTTATAAAAGTACTATTTATGACACAAAATGCTTTTGTCCAGGGGCTGCAAACCTGTCCCCCAGAGGGTGAGGGACTGCCCTGCCACCCTGCTATCCCCAGCTCCTTGTGCCCCTTCTTGTGCCCCTTCTCTTCTTGCTTGCTCCTGTTACTCCCTGAGGGTATTCAGTTGCACTCTAAGCAGTCAGGCATCCACTAAGTCAGAATGCCTTTGTCTTAATTCATACAGCACTAAAGCACTACAAGGACCTGATTAGCATTGACAAAGTGGCTTAAAAAAATAAATTTTTAATTACTTTAATTAAACAAATGCAAATTCCCAAATGTAGATGAGTTTAAACCAGTTTAACAAAGCTCTAGTTCATTTCCATGCAGGTTCTTGATTCTCCTCTGTGTTGCAGAAACAGGTATCCCTTGAGGATGGCAAATAAATGAAAGCAATTGCATCTGTAAGATCATTCCAAAAACTACATGAGCAGCTCAGGGCAAGAAAGGAAATTCTACTTCGAGCAGGAAAGAGGAATCTTCACAGGTTTTAACTCCTGTGTAGGACATGAACAACCACATACTAAAAGCTGTACAAATCTAGCCCTTCAGTGGGCAGAAGTCTACGCTTCACTGAACTGTGAGATGGAATGGACAGATGAACAGAAGGACTGGAGGACGGAAATAGTTTTATCTTGCAGAAACTAGCAATGCTGGCATGGCTAAGCAATTACAACTGGGGTAGTTTAAGAAGTCACAAAACCTTCAGGAAAATCTACCAGCTTTGGTTGGAAGTTAATAATTAAAAGCATTCACTAAACTAGTCACAAAACTGTTCGTAGGTTTTTTGTTTTGTTTTGTGTGGTTTTTTTTAATTAATACTTAGAGCAGCAACTTCTGTAGAGTGATAGTAACTTTTTAATTGTCATAACACAACACTTTGTAACTTCCTGATTGCACTCAAAGTCCTTGGTTAAATAATTCTAACCAAATTTGACTTTTACTTTACTCTAGTTGGTATGCAAAGTTAAAAGTGAATAACTTTACTAAAACCAGAACCTGATATCTACCAAGTATAGTTTCCCATCATGAGGCATGATAATTATGGTAACTGCAGGGGAAGAAATGGGTCCCAACAGCCTCCTGCATCAATGCCCCTGTGTTCATCATCATTTGTGTAGGGCTGAACAACACTCTGTCTCAGATCACCAATCCACTCAGCTACATTTCTGCTATTTTCAAGTACTTTGGTTCATTAAACCTTAAAAGGGGTCTGATTGCAGGCCACAGTTGGGAAGTGGTTGTGCACTTTTTTCTTCTCTGTAATTAATACAAGCAAGATTTTAGAGTCTTACTCTCACACTTCCAAAGAAGTTTCATTTCAGATTTTTTTGCTTTTTCTTTCTACAAGGAAGGGAAATTCTTGCTTTCTCTAACATGGGTCCATATTTGGTTTGAGAGTTCTCTCTTAAATGTGGGAGTGGGGATATTATTACACTATTTACTGTAGCCATAAATGGCCAGTGAGGTCACAGGTGATTTAACAGATTGCACAGGGCAATGAAACAGTTCTAAATAGATTTTCTCACTTTGAGTAATACTTGTTGAAGTCAAATCCTGTAGATTTGACACAAAACATATATACAATATCTTACTGCACAAACCTATTGTTTACAAATATAGCCAAATACTGGACTTTTTGACAGTTGAAAAAATCTCATAAGGATTTTTACTGTCTTCAAGTTTTTGTAAAATAGAGAATATCAAGTTAAATTTAAATACTTGAACAAAGTAATCATATCATTAAAAGTTTTAGATAAATTATCTAGTAAAAGTGAGGGTCAGCATAACAGTAGGTTTCATTGAAATGGAAATTTCAGACATCTCTGCAATTAACCACTATTTGTATGTAAGCTCATTTGTCAAAGTTATTTGCTTCAGATTATAGACCAAGTACACTTTTCACAATGTATACAATTGTGCAATTGCTTATAACTCTGTCTCTTTTCCAGTAAAAGTACAATCACACAAACAGGCACACCGACATCTAGGGCTGAAGAATGACCTCCGTATTTAAAAGCAAATTACCTGCCCAGCTCCATTCCCTTGTCCAAAAGGCAGCAGAAATGGTTCTGTCCTGCCAGTTGCTTTCTGAGAACTTCCCATGTGACCCTCAAAGTAACCATTAAAGCTAGATTACCATCACAACAATCCACTCCTCTGGAGCAAAGAAAAGAGCTCAAATGCAGTATGTTCTGCTTCTCCTGGGTGGAAGGCAATTCCTATACGCCTTCTATCTGCTAGTACACACATACCATCTCCAATGATGGGCAAAAAGTAGGGAGGATGTTAGAAGGAGCTGTATCTTCTCTTCATCAAGTAGAAGCTCACTTGCATGGAATATGACCAAGTATTTTATATTTTCTAAAATAAAAACAGGTTCCTACTCCCTCTCGTATTTGTTTTATTCCTGACAAAAGATATTATTCGAAACCTAACTACTTATTTATCCACAGAGTTTTTTACACTAATATCTGCTGACTACTATCTCCCAAACAACTCAATTGAGATTCCTTTCAGACACCTCTATCTGCTACTTCCTGCATCATCTTCTTCAGGACTCCAAGCTATTTGTTATCATTTGACAGCGAGCATTTTAGCAAGAGCTCCACAAAAATTAATTGCAAATTAAAGTAGAGCAATAGAATGGTTTGGGTTGGATGGGATCTTAAAGGTCATCTAGTTCCAATGCCCCTGCCATGGGCAGAGACACTTTCCACTGCTAAAGGCAGGGACACCTTCCATAGACCATGTTGCTCAAAGCCCCACCCAGCCTGGCCTCAAACACTGCCAGTGATGTGGCAGCCATGGCATCTCTGGGCAACCTATGCCACTGCCTCACCACCCTCAGAGTGAAGAAAATGGGCATGTGATTTCTAAATAAAATTCTTGTAAATCATAACAGCTTGACTGCATTTAGTAAGGGGATTTAGCATGTGACAATACTGAATTCTAATGAAGTAAGTCTTTAAAGTGAAAGGGTGAAATGATGCAGTTCTAGTGTCTCCAGCATAAGAAGGATATGGAGCTATTAGAGCAAGTCCAGAGGGCCACGAGGATGATCGGAGGCTAGAGCACCTCCCATACAAAGCCCAGCTGAGAAAGTCTGAGGCTGTTCAAGCTGGAGAAAAGAAGGCTGCGTGGAGACCTCATAGCAGCCTTCCAATATCTGAAGGGGACCTCAAAAGATACTGGAGAGGGACTTTTCATCAGGGTAGTGACAGGACAAGGGGTAATGGATTCAAACTTAAACAGGGGAAGTACAGGTTAGATATAAGAAAGAAATTCTTTACAGTGAGGGTGGTGAGGCACTGGAACAGGTTGCCCAAAGAAGTGGCAAATGCTCAATCCCTGTCAGTGTTCAAAGCCAGATTGGAAAGAGTCTTGGGCAACACGGTCTAGTTTGAAGCATTCCTG